>NC_079442.1:15345532-15445532 GCF_903798145.1 Danio aesculapii
GTTGAAAATGTAACTATAATAACATTAATGTAATTATTTTATTCATTTTAAATGTACATTTCATATACAACATTGCATTTGAGTTATTTAGTCATTTATTTTATTATCGAGTTATTTTTATTTTATTATTATTACTCAGTCATCTCTTTATTCACTCTTCATCTAAAAATATTACTTATGTATCAAACATCATGTGTTTTTCTTTTAAACAAAATATATTGTATGATTTTGTAATTATATTTTAATAATAATATATTAAATACATTAAATTATTCATTAAATAATTTTTAAATTGTATACATTATTTTACTACTCAGTTATACTTTCTATCACAAATAATTGATGAGATTTTAATATTATCCTTATCTTCTATCTTTTTTATGTATTACAAAGTATAACTCCAACACAAATTCTACATTGTCAGGACTGTCACAGCAGTTTGTAAACACACTTCCTCTCGACTGTCTTCATCAATAAAAATACCAAAATATCCCGTCTATAACCAGAAGAGAGTTCCTGACGGCTCAGAGATGCTGCTAAAGGAGGATCAATGGAACACGCTGCTTGTGGTGACAGAGTGATGATTGGTGGCAGAGCAAGTGTCGGCCTGTCAATCAAACGGCACTGTCATGGCGACGGGGCAGAAGTGCGGCATCAGACGCTTTCACTTCTCTTTGGCCTGACTCCTAAACGAGTCAATCTTCTGTCACTTCACCCACGTCAAAGCCAAGCCACACAGTTTAATGTGTCACTCACTTATTTTAACCACTCAAGCCTTGATATGATCAACGGGCCGTAATCGCACAATTACAGCATGCACGAAATCTACAGTCTATATGGCTGAATGAAGTCTCTTTAAAACCTTCAGTGCCCTCCACTAATATTGATATTCTTGGTAAATACGAGAAAGAAGGCTGTCAAAAAAGGTTTGTTGTTTTAAATTACTTTTGCTCTAAAAAAATCCCCTGCAGGCACAAGACGTCAACATTACGTCCTATTGACGTTGCCCCAATGTATTTTTCTGGAAATAAAAATCCGTTTGACTTTAGAACCCAACGCCAGGTCATCGTCAGTGTCCAATGTTACACCTTAAAGTTGTGTTGACGTAACCACTATGACATCTATCAGACGTTGGATTTTGGCAACTTTCCAATACAACCTAAAATCAACCAAATATCAACATAATTTGACGTCATTATTGGACGTCAAAATAACGTTGTCCTTAGACGCTGGCTAGACATTGAATTTTGGTCATCATGACCTAAATCTAACCTAATAATAATGTCTTATGATGTTGTGTGCCTGCTGGGTCAGGTCTCATTGGGAACAAATAATTGGAAACCCAGCAAATTTGATCAAATAACACAAAATTTTTGTTAGATATATGCATAATTATAGTGTGCATAATTATTGGCACCCCTATAACTTTATTTATTTATTTATTACTTTATTATGATAGGAGATTATGCAGACAATAAGTGAAGATGGAGAGAGGGGGAAAGATATACATGGGATCAAAAAAGGTGCACGAGCCTGGACTTGGGACGGCTGAAGTGCAAAGGTGCAGAACGTTGGTGCACTGCCCAAGAGGTTATCGGATACACCTCTATCAATTTATAGGGTGAAAGTATTTTTGAAGAACATTGGTATTTTACATTTTATTGCTCAACTGTCTGATTTATTTATAAATATAAACATATATGATAAACTAATTTAATATAGATGCATTTTCTTTATTTATTACTGAATCATATGGTTAATTTAATATGTATTTATTTATCTACAGAATTAGATATAATTAATATAAAATAGAGTCTTCTGTAAATAACAGGGAATGTGCAAAATTATGTTCTAATTATGTTAAAAACTTTATATTTTGTTAAAAAAAAAAAACCTTTGCTCTTATTGGGAATAAATAATTGGGAACAGCACATTTGATCAAATAAAAACAAATATTTCTTAAATAAATGTGTGCGCAATTAATGGCACCCCTGTGTCTTATAATATTTTTATTATTAGTATTATTATTAAGAATTATTTTTGGTGTTTTTGACATAATTATATTTGAAGACGTTGAAGAGAGAGAGGATCAAAAAGAATGGATTAAAAAGTCCTAAATGTCATATGTTGGTGCAATGCCCACGAGGCTATCCGGGACACTGCTGTGAATTTATATGGGGAAATAGTCTTGAAGAATATTCCCATTGATATTTTACTTTTTTTTTTTTTTTATGCTCAGCTGCAAGCTTCTGTTTCATAGGAGTGTAAATTTGAGGAAAGACATTGGCAAAACACACTCAAGTCATTCATCAATATGTGGGTAAAACCAAAAAACAAAGCTGTGATGATTTGTTGCAAAAGGTTGTTGAGCTTCACAAAATGGGTTATAAAAATATGTGACCCTGGACAACAAAACCAGTCATAAGAGAACATTTTTGGAAATTGATATTAATACATCATCTGAAAGTAGAATAAAAAAGCTTTCTGTTGATGTATAAGGTTAGTTGTGTTAGAACAATATATGGCTGATTTTTAACATTTGAAAATTTGAAATCTAAGTGTTCCTAAAAATCCAAATATCGAGAAAATCACAATTAAAGGTGTTCAAATTAAGTTTTAAGCAATGCATATTAGTAGTTAATAATTAAGTTTTATTACATTTATGGAAGAAAATTTGGTAACACTTTATAATAACTACACACTATGAATCATTTACTAAGCATTAGCATCCAGTGAATTCATTATTTGTCAAGCATTAACTCTGCATTAATTAGCATTAGTAAGCAGTTTATAACTGCAGCTACAAATGCTGTATTCTTTACTTATAAACACATGTAAAATGTGCTTAATAATTGTATTTTCATACTTTGTTAATAATTTATTTTTCATTACTAAATTAAGTATTGCATTATTTACAAACCAGTTATTTAAGAGTAGTTGGTGGTATTTAAGATAATCCAGCATGAGTTAGTAAATGATTAATACACTATTGAAATCAACGTTTATATATCTTATTATTCAGGCATATACTAATGGTTACTACTATGTATGTTAATAAATGCTTTATTAACTCAACTTCATGCAGTTTTGTGACCTAATCTAGTTATGCTTTATAAATCCCTAATAAATGACAATTAAAGGCTTAGTATCAACTGAACAATAAATGTTTGTAATCTTATCTAAAAAGTAAACTTACTGTAAAGTTTAAACATTGCTGAATGACAAGAGTGTCAAAATACAACATGAAATTGGATAAAACAACAATGTTGAAACTGTAGAGTAATTTTATTTTAGATAAGGTTGCAAAGATTTATTTTTCATTTGAAGTACAGTTTCATTTGTGGAACTTTTTCCTGTTTAGAATATAACTGACCCTTTAACTCTCATTTATAAGCAATTTATAAAGCATACATAGTCCCACTTTAGATTAGGTCACAAAACTGGATGACGTTGAGTTAATAAAGCATTTATTAACATACAAATTAACTATTAGTATATGCCTGAATAATAAGAATTATAAATATTAATTTGTATAGTTTATTAATCATTTACTAACTCATTCTGAAGGATCTTAAAAAAACATCCAAATACTTTTAAATAGCTGGTTTGTAAATAATGCAATACTTAATTTAGTCATGAAAAATAAATCATTAACAAAGTATGAAAGTACAAGAATTAAGCACATTATAGATGTATGTATGATGTAAGATGTATGTAAGTCAAGAATACAACATTTGTAGCTGCAGTTATAAACTGCTTACTAATGTTTAATAATAAGTTAATGCTTAACAGATAATTAATTAACTATTTGCTAATGCTTAATAAATGGTTCATAGTGTGTAGTTATTATAAAGTGTTACCGAAAATTTTCCAAATTTCTTCATTGATGATGATCTTTACTTAATAAGCTAAAGATTTTTGACTCATACCATGTATTTCTTTCCCCCCACAAACACAAGTAAAACATAAGACTGGTTTTGTGATCCAGGATCACATCAAAAATATTGAAAAAGCCCACTTCCACTATCAAGTTTTCAATAATGAAGAAATTCCAGTCAACTGAATCCTTGAATCAGTTTGAAAGAATGTGTGTCTGTCTTTCACAACTCACTGTTTAAGACTACAATTCACATGATACTGTATGTCTTTCATTTGCACTTAACATGATCACTCACTGACTTAAATGAAGATTAATGAAAAACAGAAATACCCCAGTACACAAGGTGACACATAGACAACTACAAAACAATCATCTTGCCTCAATGCACCTTCTTTGTTATTAGGGATGTGTGCTCGCTTAGACCATTTATGCTTGAGCGCCACCAAAGTCCCTTTAAGGCAAGTCATCTAAAAAAAAAAAATTTATATCAAGGGAAAGTCCATTTACTTCACTAATTTGTTTCAAAAAGTGGAACTGAGTTATATTAGTGAGTTATATTAGTTCACTAGAAACAAAGGGAAATATTTCAAGCCTTCATGTGTTTCAATTTTAATGATTAAGTTTAAATTTTGATTGCATTAAAGATGAAAAAAACTCAAATCCAGTATTTCGCAGAATTTGAAAATATTATGTGACCAATAAAAAAGGACCTTAAACACATGTTGGCCTTCTGAAAAGTGTGTTAATGTACTGTATTGTGTCCTCAGTACTTTGTTAGGCCTCCTTTTGACTAAGTACAGCATCAAGATGGCGTGGCATGGAGGGAATCAGCCTTTGACACAGTTGAGGTGTTATGGTGGCCTAAGTTGCTTTGATATTGGCCTTCAGCTTATCTGCATTTCGGGATCTCTGTTCCCTCATCTTTCTCTTGATAATAGCCTGTAGATTTTCAAAGGGGTTTAAGTCAGGTGAGTTTCCTGGCCAATTAAGAACAAGGATACATGGTCCTTGAACAAGGTACTGGTAGCTTTGGCACTGTGTGCAGGTCCCAAGTCCTGCTGGAAAATAAAATTATCATCTTAAAAAAGCTTGTTGGCTGCGGGAAGCATGGAGTGGTCTAAAACGTCCTGGTATAGAGCTGCGTTGACTGTGGGATTGATATAAGACAATGAACCCACAACAGCAGATGACATGGCTCCCTAAACCATTACTGACTGTGGAAACTTCACACTGGACTTTAAGCAGCTTGACTTTTGTGTCTCTCCACTCTGAGATCTTGATTTCCAAATGAAATACAAAATTAGCTTTCATCTGAAAATAGCATTTGGGACCACTGGGCAACAGACCAGTACTTTTTCTCTTTAGCCCAACACATGGCTTGACACATGGAATTCCACAACTGTATCCCATGTCATGCAGATGTCTGCATGTTGTGGTTCTTGATTCTCTGATATCAGCCTTAGTGACCCTTCCTCTTCCTCTTCCTCTTAACACTATTAAAATACTTTGATACTGCACTCTGTGAGCATCCAGTTTCTTTTGCAATTGCCTTTTGAGACTTTTCCTCCTTATGGGGGTTCCAGTGATGGTCTTCTGCACAACTGTCTCAAGTCTGCAGTCTTCCCCACGATTCTGAAGCCTACTAGGCCATACTGAGACAATTTCAAGGCTTTGTATTAATTAGCTAGACTAGATTGAGACACTGGGAGCCTACTTTGTCATGATATTCTAATTTTGTGAAATACCGAATTTGAGTTTTTTTTTTTCATCTTTGATCCATAAATCATTAAAATTAAATAAAGGCTTACCATATTTCACTTTGTGTCTAGTGAACTAATATAACACACAAAGTTCACTTTTTGAAACAAATTATTGAAATAAATGGACTTTCCCTCGATATTCAACATTTTTGGCACATACCTGTATATGATTTAAAGGGGAAACATCAAATTAACAGCAATTAAATTTAACAACTGTCACTTAAATTTTGTTTCTAAACATCAGAATCAAACAAAAACAAACCACATTTGTACTTTTTTTTAATTGCTGACCAAGCTAATGACTATGTACACCCAAAGGAAACAACAACCAACCTCCTTTATGGTCGTTTCTGGAGGACGCAATCAGACATCATCCTGCCAATTAAACTATGTAACAACTGTAAAAATCAATAGCTTGCATTATTCTTCTGAATAATGCCACGTCTGATCAAGGTTAAGTAAATCCCAACTTATTCTTGATGGCAAATGTCCTCTCAAAATGACAGTGACCACTTTGTTTACAAGTTTGTGGGAGTTAAAGTGGTTGCCTTCTTGTGATTTGCTTGATTGACGTGAATTCATGAGGTCAGACGGGACTGACTGTACCTTGCGTTCATTTCATACAGAATACAAAACCAGAGAACATTTGTTTTCAAGTCTGTTTTATTTGTTTAAAGGTAGAAATTTCAGGCTTTTTGTAGATATATTTCCCATGCCTGCGAGGCAAGTATTCACTGATATTCCTGCATGTTTGCCTACCCCATATGGTTAATACCAATGTAAATGCAGAAACTGTCATAAAGAACAAACTCTGGACTAAGCCCCTCGCTGGAAAATCATCAGTCTATAGTGATCGATGGCTGGCTCCTTTACTAGTAGACGAGTAGACGAGGCCTTTCTTTATTAAAGCAGCCATTTTGAGCATTACATTTTTCCCTAAGAGTTACATGTCTTGAGTATTCTTTAGTCTTTCGCTTCACCATGTTGTGTTTACTGTAAATTCATTAGCTCCATGCACGTGAACAAAAGTGCCAATCCCATTGGTCGACCAGTTTTTAACGCAGCACGTTAAACCAAAAAATGAGCTTGAAGCAGTTTTTTTTTCAAATTGCTGCTTTTAAACCTGCTGTTTTTGCACGTTGATGTGTAAGGCTACATCAGCACCCTTTATTTAGTCAAGAGGCGTTAAATGCTAGTGATAAAAGCAAGCAAAAACCATATCGGTATGCACAGACACTCCAGGAAACACTGCTGATAAATTTGAGATATTAGTTAAAACTAAAATAAACTACAATACACATTCACCAGCCACTTTATTAGGTACACCTGTCCAACTGCTAGTCAATGCAAATTTACATTTTACACTCTACATGCATTTAGACATATAGACATGGTCAAGGCAATCTGCTGCAGTTCAAACTGAGCATCAGAATAGGGAATAAATATGATTTAAGTGATTTTGAATGTGGCATGGTTGCTGGTGTCAGACAGGCTGGTCTGAGTATTTCAGAAACTGCTGATCTACTGGGATTTTCACACACAGCCATCTTTAGGGTTTACAGAGAATGGTCAGATAAAGAGAAAATATCCAGTGAGCGGCAGTTCTGTGTGCGCAAATGCCTTGTTGATGCCAGAGGTCAGACGAGAATGACCACACTGGTTCGAGCTGATAAAAAGGCAACAGTAACTCAAATAACCACTCGTTACCACCAGAGATGCAGAAGAGCGTGTCTGAACGCACAACACATCGAACTTTGAAGTGGATGGGCTACAGCAGCAGAAGACAACACTGGGTGCCACTCCTGTCAGCTAAGAACAGGAAACTGAGGCTACAATTCGCACAGGCTCAGCAAAATTGCGCAATAGAAGTTTGGAAAAACGTTGACTGGTCTGATGAGTCTTGATTTCTGCTGCGACATTCAAATGGTAGGGTTAGATCTTGGCATCAACAACATGAAAGCATGAATCCATCCTGCCTCGTATCAACGGTTCAAGCTGCTGGTGGTGGTATTATGGTGTGGGGGATATTTTCTTGGCACACTTTGGGCCCATTAGTACAAATTGAGCATTGTCAATGCCACAAGGCTACCTGAGTATTACTGCTGACCATGTCCATCACTTTATAACTTTATGATCTTCTGATGGCTACTTCCAACAAGATAACGCACCATATCATAAAGCGCGAATCATCTCAGACTGTTTTTTTTTGAACATGACAATGAGTTCACTGTACTCAAACGGCCTCCACAGTCACAAGATCTCAATCCAATAGAGCACCTTTAGGATGTGATTGAATGGGAGATTCACATCATGGATGTGCAGCCGACAAATCTTCAGCAACTGTGTGATGCTATCATGTCAATATGGACTGAAATCTCTGAGGAATATTTCCAGTACCTTGTTAAAACTATGCCACGAAGGATTAAGTCAGTTCTGAAGGCAAAAGAGGGTCCAACCCGATACTAGTAAGGTGTACCTAATAAAGTGGCTGGTGAGTGTATAAAATACAATACATATTGTATTTTTTTGTAACTTCTACATTTCCAATAACTAATTGTTTTGTCTTTGCCGTGGTGACAGCACATGCCATCTTACTAGTTATTAAGCATTTTTTTAAGGGGGATAATAAAATTGCCCTTAAGAATAAAAAAAATAAATAAATAAAAACTACATTTATTCTAACCAATTAAAACAAAAACAACTTTCTACAGAAGAAAAAAATATATAATTGTAAATATTTTGAAAATTGCCATGCTCCATTAAACATAACTTTGCATATATTTAAACTACACGAAAGTGCTAATAAGTTTTCCCTAAACTGTAGTAATATACAGTTGAAGTCAAAATTATTAGCCCTCCTGTGAGATATATATATATATATATATAATTCTGTTTAACAAAGCAAGTCATTTTTACAGTAATTCCTATACTAAAGCAGTTTTTAATTGTTTTTAAACCATTATTATTATTATTATTGTCAATATTATTAGCCCCCTAAGCAATATATATATTTTTTGATTGTCTAAAGCAGTGTTTCCCAACCCTGTTCCTGAAGGCACACCAACAGTACACATTTTCAATCTCTCCCTATTCAAATACACCTGAATCAAATCATCAGAACATTAGAAGAGACTTGAAAACCTGAAATGAATGGTTCATATAAGGGAGACATCCAAAAGATGTACTGTTGGTGTGCCTTCAGGAACAGGGTTGGGAAACACTGGTCTAAAGAACAAACTATTATTATACCGTTATAATTTGCCTAATTACCCTAGTTTGCCAAATTAACATAGCTAAGCCTTTAAATTGCAAGATAAGCTGTATACTAGTCGGCTATTAAAAAAAAACAAACATTTCTGATAAAATATGTACTGTCATCATGGAAAAGATAAAATATATCAGTTATTAGAAATTAGTGATTACAACTACTTAGATATGTGTTAGAAAACCATTTAAAAATGTGTTGAAAAAATTATTTCAGTTGAACAGAAATTAGGAAAAAATATACAAGGGGGCTAATAATTCAGGAGGACTAATAATTCTGACTTCAACTGTATATAAATGCATTATATATAATGTGTAATATATATACATTTCCCACATGCTGCTTTGCTTGTGTTTACCAAGTGTGCCAATATTAATGGAGGGCACAACAATACAACCAAAGACTCTCAAAAAAGCCAAATCAAATCTGTAACAACTTAATCTAACTGATTGTATTCGCCTCCAGGTATTTAAAGTTACAATCAGAACTCCCAGTTTTTTCTGTAAAGCTGAAAGAATGGTTGAAATTTTTACAGCAACATGAACATTAAGTATTATTCTTTCAGGTTGGTTAGGTTTCCATTTCTCTTTATGCATGTTGACTTAAATTTTATGTTTGTGGCTCTGTATATATTGTACATGTTTGTCGTGTTGTGTTTTTTTTTTTCTTGTTTGTTTATTTACATTTTTTTTTATGTTAAGCCTAACCAGGGATGAGGGCTGCAAATTAGCTTTATGCTATATGCCCTATGTACGAAACATCGGTTATCTTTGTATAATAATGTCAAGTGTATTGTCCCTGTTAAATAAACAAACAATTTAAAAAATAAGAAATAATCTATGTGGAAAAAATATGGATTTTTATGCAACTAAAATAAAAATCTGCTGAACAAAATCAAAAAGACAGGTGCAGTTTCATAGGCTGATGCTAGAGATACTGAATATGCCATAAATCATTTACCATTAGAAAATAAAATAGCATACAAATATGTCTGATTACAAAAATCCAAAATAGTAGAAGACAAAAAATATGTCTAGTAAATTTCCTAAATTCACTCAATATTAGCAGATAAGCAAAACCAAATGTTCTGGGATGCACCTCAATACGGAGAGTTTTTCATCTGTGCATCAGGTTAGCTCATCCTCACCACATGGTGTCTCTCTCCAGCCAGAAAAAAAAACACACATGCCTCCACAGTCCAAACTCAGAGTCAGATTTTGGGCCTGACAGACAGGTCTGCAGGAGGAGGTGGTCAGTGGGGTTTCCTGAAGCACATAGATTTCTATTGTTTGTATAGAAGGGCATATCATGGTGTGACCATTAGATTTATCCCTATTTGAAATATTTTAATAAAGATGATAATAAAGTTAACGTCCGCAATGGATGGCAGTGTAATGATACAAGAGATGCACATATTTAGATAACTAGAGATTGTTGACTAAATAACTGAACAAAATACTATTAAGCTTGGTAAAAGCTGAACATTTCTCACATAATGTTCATTGCTGCAATGTTTTAGTGGCGTAGTGGGTAGCCCATTCAACTCACAACAAGAAAGACGCTGGTTCGAGCCTCAGCTGGGTCAGTTGGCATTTTTGTGTGGAGTTTGCATGTTTTCCCCATGTTCGCGTGGGTTTCCTCCGGGTGCTCCGGTTTCCTCCACAAGTCCAAAGACATGTGGTATAGGTGAATTGGGTAGGCTAAATTGTCCGTAGTGTATGTGTGTGAATGAATGTGTATGGATGTTTCCCAGTGATGGGATGCAGCTGGAATGGCATCTGCGAAAAACACATGCTGGATGAGTTGACGGTTCATTCCACTGTGGCGACTCCAGATTAATGAAGGGAGTAAGCCGAAAAGAAAATGAATGAACGAAGAGTGTGTGTTTATGTGTGTTCACTAGTAAAGACTTTTGATAGCAGGTTCAAATTGTGTTTTAGAACAAAGTTCTTGAATGAATCATTCAATTACTGCACTGGATTCAGTGTTTTGAATGAATCATTTAATGACTCACTCATAAAGACTGCACTAGATGAGTCAGTTTTTTGAATGAATGATTCAATGACTCACACAATGATACTTTACTTGCTTCATTATTGGATGAATCAGCGTTTTTGAATTAATCACTTGAACGCTTCAATGACATGCTGTAAAGTACAACTCAATAGTTTTGCTGCAATTGCTTAAACCTAATGTTTAGTAATATTTAAAGAGGGACTGACCTGATTTGGTGTAGATGTTGTAGATTTCGTCATAATCTGGCCTGACAATGTTCTTTTTAGTAGGGCTAGAGATCGGAGACTCTGGGGCTTGTCTAGGGAGGACAGACAGAACTCATTAGTAATATGCAAATGCATAGGAAATAATTAGAATAATAATTTCATTTAATGAAATTATTCACATGTAACAATCCCATATGAACATGTTTTGCTTTCTAGATTTCTTTCTGTAGACATTTCCTGCAGAATTATGTACTGTAGGAATCATGCAAATCAGGTAACAACACAAACATGCCCTAAAAAACCCACCATGAACTCAATTTGCACAGTGCTATTCAAAATGCTAAGTTGTGAACAATGAAGCAAACAGTCTGAGATCTGCCTTTACTGGGGTTGTATAACATCACACCTGAATTAGCTGGAGTTCTTAATCCTCTTTCAAGCAATGGAATATAAATGTGATATTAATATAATATGATGTTAGGGATTGTAGGTCTCCATCTTTAACCAATGTGAATTATCTGATCATTAACCTCCCATTTTCTCTGCCTCGCTGTCTGGGGCTCTTAGGTGCCTGTGAGCGGCTGTCATGGAGTCAGTGGTAATAGGAAGGGCTCCAACAACAGTAGAAGTCTAAAAAACAGTCTAAAAACTCTGAGTTACATACACAAACACACACACACATACACACACACCTCATCAGTCCATGGAGGGTGTCTGTGGCTTGGTTATTAGTGTCACCCTGCGCGGACAGCTAAAGTGTTGGACTTACTTTTCATTTCCTTTCCAGCCTTACCATCTGGATTCCTATTACACTACAGAAGTGCCAACAACAAAATTCGAGAAATAATTTGCAATGAAAAACTATTATTATTATTAGTAATATTCATTCATTTTCTTTTCGGCTTAGTCCCTTTATTAATCTGGGGTTGCCACAGCGGAATGAACCGCCAACTTATCCAGCATATGTTTTACACAGCAGATGCCCTTCCAGCTGCAACCCATCACTGGGAAATACCCATACACACTCATTCACTATGGATACTTTAGCTTTCCTAATTCACCTATAACACATGTCTTTGGATTGGGAAACCAGAGCACCCGGAGGAAACCCACGCGAACACAGGGAGAACATGCTAACTCCACACAGAAATGCTAACTGACCGAGCCGAGGCTTGAACCAGCGACCTTCTTGCTGTGAGGCGATCATGTTACCCACTATGCCACCGTGATGCCCCATTATTATGAAACTATTAATATAAATATAATTAATGTAATTGACCTAAATGCATTCACTACATTCCATTATTATAAATTGGTATAATTAAATTTTTATATACTTTTCTGAATATGTTTAATATAATCAATTTCTGTGATATTTAACAATCTAATTTGAATTGTTGTATAATAAAACTTGACTAATAAAATAAGCTGATGTAAGTATATATGTTAGTGTGAGCTGCACAGTGGCGCAGTGGGTAGCATGTTCACCTCACAGCAAGAAGGTTCTCACTGGTTTGAGCCTTGGCTGGGTCAGTTGGTGTTTCTGTATGGAGTTAGCATGTTCTCCCTGTGTTCGCGTAGGTTTCCTCCGGATGCTTCGGTTTCCCCCACAAGTCTAAAAAACATGTGGTATAAGTGCATTGGGTAGGGCATCCGCTGCATAAAACATATCTGGTGATCCCAGATTAATAAAGGGACTAAAATGAATGAATGATTATAGTTGCAGCAGGAAGAGCCATTGTTGTTACTGCTAATACATTTTAAAATAACATTTCCAATGTAATAGTTGACAAGGAGCCACAAATTTGTATTTAATCACTGTATTTATGTGGAATTTATATAATTTATGCAAAAAAAAAAAAATTGTTTCTTACTAAGAATTTAGGGCAAAAAATCTCATCAGGACATCTCTAATTTAGACTAGAAACAAGACAAAACAAAACTTGTGAAACTGTATTCATATCTCAATATTTATAGCAGAAAAATTAAATATCGCAATATCAGATTTGATATTAGTGCAGCCCTAAATTCTAAAATCAAATTCTTAAATTGCAATATATAATAGCATACATGTATGCAAAATAAATAGTAATTAATTTACAAATATTTTATATACTATAATAAAATATTTGTATGTAAACATGAATTACATTTTGATATAATACAAAAAATATATTATTATTAGTAGTAGTATTAATACAATATGCATTTGAAATTGTAATTATATATATATACATATATATATATATATATATATATATATATATATATATATATATATATATATATATATATATATATATATATTTATTTATTTATACTGTATATATATTTTTTAATATGAAACTTTTACAATTATTTAAACTAAATAAAAATAAACTAACCATATTATTTTTATTAACAGTATATATAACATTAAACAAACAAAACTAACTGATCCCAAGTCAAACTACTTAACCACATCAAAGTTTGAGGAAGAGCAAAAAATAGCATGCGCTGCACTTCATGGACAGTTTGAACTTGCTCTCCTCATCAATCAGGCGCTGGTGAATTACACTCTCTGACTCACTCACGGGAATCAATAAATTCAGTGCCGCGCTGCCGGAGTCTCTCTGCATCAGGAGCACTGCATAATTCTGCTTTAGACATGCTTTGAAGACCAAATGAGCATCTCCAACAGGTTACAGGATGCATCAGATGCATTAAAGTCAGACAGAGTCATGTTTGGAGGAAGATTAGGAGCAAAGTGACACCGCCAAGGGGAGTAAGATGTCATTTAGGCGGCTTGAGTTGGAGAGTGAGTTAGAAAGGTAAGTGCAGAAGTAGATGTTGGAAAAGCTTCTGAAATGCGATATCAATGCAAAGCAGGAGATGCCTAGATGTTGAAAATGGAGGAGGGGTGTGTTTGAAATAAATAGATGAAACGCTTGAAGTGATGCAAATGCAAATATGGTTGGTTACTAAGGTGCAAAAAACAGCAAAGAGCGAATTCGGGATGGTGTTTACTTCTCAGTCAAACACTCTGTCCATTTGAGATCTACTGTACATATATTTATCCAAATCAGTAAAAAGGGCTTGAGGGTCAACTCTAGTATTTAAGTGCATTTATTGGATTGCACTGTTTAAAAAAAAGAGTTATTCAGTGCTATTCAGCTTATAATCACAGAGCCAATTTAAGTGCTATGTAGGGTTGGATATCTACAGTTGAAGTCAGAATTATTAGCCCCCCTTTGAATGTTTTTTTCTTTTTTAAATGTTTCTCAAATGATGTTTAACAGAGCAAGGAAATTTTTACAGTATGTCTGATAATATTTTTTCTTCTGGAGAAAGTCTTATTTGCTTTATTTCGGCTAGAATAAAAGCAGTTTTATATTTTTTTAAAAACCATTTTAAGGTCAAAATTATTAACCCCTTTGAGCAAATTTTTTTCGATAGTCTACAGAACAAACCATCATTACACAATAACTTGCCCAATTACCCTGACCTGCCTGGTTAACCTAATTAACCTAGTTAAACCTTTAAATGTCACTTTAAGCTGTATAGAAGTGTCTTGAAAAATATCTAGTCAAATATTATTTACTGTCATCATGGCAAAGACGAGCAAATAATTCAGGGGGCTAATAATTCTGACTTCAACTGTATGTAATTGGTATGCACGGACCGAATAAGGATATGATTTTCGATTCCTAATTACGGTACCACTGGTACTGCAAAAAGGATGTAAGAAGCATCAAGGGGTGCATAAATGGTACATATAAGTATGCGTTGTGTCACACCATCTCTAAACATTTAATACTAAACAACTTTGAGAGATACGAACACCGTCGGTGATGATAGGCATTTGTTTGTGTTGCTTAGTGAACGCATGCGCGCAGTAACCTACAGTGCATCTGGTGAGCGACTTCAGATTCATCAACAACGCATGATCATTTTCATCACATTTGCTTAAACTAACCGTTCTAAAGTGTGGCTATATTTTACAAGCAAGAATTCTGACACAACACTCCGCAGGAGATGCTTTACAACAGTTGCAAAAGGTAACACAGAGATGAAAAGAGTACTGAAAAATCATACTCCAGTAAAAGTACCATTACTTGCCAAAAAATGTAGTGCAAGTAGAATAAAAGTTACAACATCTGTTGTAAATATTACTTAAAGTATGAGTAAAAAGTTGACCTTTCTAAAGTACTCAAGAGTAGTGAGTATTATGCTGTGAAAAGCTGATGAATTTACATGTAATTTGTGGATGTGTGTAAACGTAACATTCTGTAGTGCATTTAGTTATTGATCAGAAGGCACACATCATAAGACGTTAATATTAGGTTAGATTTAGGTGATGTCAGGTGACCAAAATTCAAGTCTAGTCAGTGTCTAAAGACAACGTTATTTTGATGTTTAATAATGATGCGAAAATGACGTTGGTATTTGGTTGATTTTAGGTTGTGTTAGAAAGTGACCAAAATCCAACTTCGAGCCACCATCTTAAACCAAAGTCATATTGACGTCAAATACTGACATTTATTCATCATGTATGGCAACCAAAATCCAACATCTGATAGATGTCATAGTGGTAACATCCACACAACATCAAGCTGTAACATCAGTAGACGTTGATATTTGGTTGATTTTAGATTGGACATTAGCGGCAGCCTGACGTTCAGTTCTGATGTCAACCCAATTTTAATTTCCAAACAAAATGCAGCACCACTATGATGTTTGTGTATAACATCAATCCGACATGATGTTGTCATCTTGTGCCTGCTGGGTGTTTAAGGCCGGTCATCATACAGTAAATAACCATCATCTTCTCATCAGAGACATTCATCTAAATAGTCTCTGGGTCATTGCGAGTAAAGATCATTCATTGCGTGGACATCTTCTTGGACACTTTTAATGTTTCCAAACAATTTGCTGCAATTATAAATTGCCCATGTCTTGAGGTAGACATTATGATAAGACTTGCCTTCTATGTGCGATTTGATGGGACAGGAATCACAGGACTGATTTTTCTTTTCCCCATGGACGAGAAATAATAAAGTAGTGACTGCAGGTTAAAGAAAAGCAGTGGAGTAAAAGTACTGATACTGAAATGTACTCAAGGGAAAGTAAAAGTACACATTTATAAAACTACTCAGTAAATTACAACTTCTGAGAAAAATTACCCAATTACAGTAGTCTGAGTATTTGGAATTTTTTTACTTTACACCACTGTCAACACATCAAATTTAATGAAACATTTGAATGCACATGATGTCTTTGACAACTTGCGACATCATCTGGCACTTTCCATGTATGTTTACATGGATACCACTACTCTGATTTTAATATGATTAAGACAATACTCTGATTAAGAGTCTACCATTTAAACAGAGGTTTTTGATTACCTTAAAGGACTACAGACACCCACATCTCAAAATGGGGATGTTTTTATTTTTCGTTCGGCGTGCAGTATAAGACTCCATTAAAACAACTCTTCCACCAGTCCTTACTTCATATTCCCATCCAATACCTCAGTTTGTCACGGAGCATAAACAATATGTTGCTGAATGAAAAAGAAACTGCCGAACTTAAAGCTGAAAAACAAAAAATGACACGCCCGTGGTCACGCAATGACATTAATGAATTTATGGGCTATTAAATGTAAAACGAGATCATAAAAGGAATATTCAAAAAGCAACTCATGAAACACCTTAATCATATTATTTTCTTATTCAGATTAAGGCGAACCATAAGATCACTGATGTCCATGTAAACTAATCACAAGCCCCAACCCTAGAAAAAAGATGTTTCCTGATTTTGATGACAGCCTTTCCACAGGTTCGTAGTAAGTAATGTGAATTGCATAATGCAAATCTTAAATTCATGCTAACAAACAAACAATCAAAAGAAATATATTAACGCAATTCAACTCAAATATATAAAATGTGAATTGATGTATACTTTAAACTTTAATTAAATTGTTCAATTAAAATGATAAAAATATATATTTTTGTAAAATAAAAGATTTTTTTTTTTAATCATCCACCATATTTTTGTGGCTCAAAAGTATCGGTTCAGGCTTAATTTTTGGCACCGTTTTGGCACCGGTACTGTTTTAAAAGTACCAGCCTGATCTCACGAGAAAACTTAAGTATTTTACGTTTTGTCAGTTTAGTGGCAAATTCATGCGAATTCAGTCGTAAGAAATTGTACGATTTTAAAAAGGAGGCGAAGCACCTAACCCCACCCCTGAACCCTAAAGTCATTGGGGGATGAGCAAATCGTACTAAATTGACAAATTCATACGAATTAGCCACTAAATCAAAAAGTTACGAATTGCCGTGAGATTGTGTTGGATTTAGCACCGGAAAATGGAAATAACCTCAAACAATGCCCAGATCTAGTGCTATGTAGAACCTAGAAAGAAACTGTAATGGTTCTCCAGTGGTTCTTTGGGGAGATAAAAAAGTGAATTACTACTAATGCTAATACTAATATAAGCCAAACAACCACTTTTAGTGATTCAAAGCACCTATATATAGTGTAGTGATATACAGCATCTTAACCACCCCACTAGACCATGAGAGAACCATTAAGCCCCCGGTATACTTCAAATAAAGTAATTTTTCGTTCTTCTTTTGAGGGCAAAAGAACTTTGGAAAGGCTGAGTAACGGTTTACTGCTTGTAAACATTCTCACAGCCCCGTGCTGAAGTAGGATTGGTTTTAAATTCTACTTCTACTTCCTGCTTCGCTACTGTTCGGACGTCTTTGCCTACTGCTCCGCTCTCTGCTCACTTGCTTTTATATCTTAAACCCTAATTTTAACTTGAGCCTATCAGCACAGTGCTCAAACGACACAACTTGATGATCAGCATCGATTCTACAAACTTTCTGGAATATAGCTTTACTAACAAGAGGGGAATTATCGTCTAAACAATCCTCCCGCTACCAGCTATCAGCTGCTCACATTCCTGAGACGGGAAAACACGGCTGTGAAAATGCCTCTGGATCGGATTAATTCAGATTCTCACTGCTGTACAAACTGCCACAAACTTCTACAAAAGATTGCAGTTCTTGAAACAAAGTTACTTGCGATCCAACCAGAACTGCAGCGTCATTGTGGACGCTCACAGCAAATAGCCGGTGAGTCCCATAAATCTATTCCTACCACTATTTCGAGCACTGAAAAACAGATTAAAGCTGTTGAAAATGAGCATTGGCATAAACAAGGTGCGAGACCAAAGGGTACTCACGGGGTCAGATCATACGCTGCCGCATTAGCGTCCTCTACCCCAAATACAGCTCGGACTCAAATACAGCTTCAGAACAGATATGAAGTATTGAGTAATATGGGTGAAGAATCCCCAAATGCAGTCAGACAGAGATCGCATGACTCAGCAGCTAACTCTGCATGGAACAGAGGCTCAAGGCCGAATAGACAGCGGCATTCTGCTCCGATCGCACCTGAGATAAGAACACTAGTTGTAGGAGATTCAATAATCAGGAATTTTAGGAGCAAATCTACAATGACATACTGCTTCCCTCATGCAACAGTTTCTGATGTAAACAAAGAACTTAAGGAAATTCTGAAGAAGCACAAGACTGCAAAACGGATTATCATCCATGTGGGGAAGAATGATATTCGGAAGGAACAGTCAGAACTGCTCAAGAGAGATTTCTGTGAGCTCTTGGAAACAGTTGAAAGAGTGAAAATTCAGCCGTTCATCAGTGGACCACTGCCTGCAAGAGGGACAAACATGTTTTCACGGCTGCTTGGTCTAAATGTATGGCTGCAGAAAGCATGTAACAGGAAAGGACTGAATTTTATTGACAACTTCAATCTCTTCTGGAACCAAAGACAACTGTTGACATCAGACGGCCTTCACCCAAACAAACTTGGTGCAAAGGTACTAAAGGACAATATCTTCTTCTCCCTCCATCATCCATCAGCTGTATGTGCCACTGACCTCAATCCAAATGGCACATACACACCCAGCAAATGTCCAGATGACCACAGGACCTCAAATCAGCTCCCGAGTGGACTTGGGGCTGACGCATCACCCAAGGACAGTGATAACGCCACGGAGCCAAAACACCCACTGTTGATAGAGACACTATCGCTGGCCCTCTGCTCAACACAGACAGACTGTGACGCATCAGAACAGCATCATGTCTCGTCACTAAAAAATGATCCTCAGGAAAACACCCAGGAAAACATATTTCAGCACCCAGAATCTCCAGAGCCACAGCCTCTGTCACCAGACACGTTCCCATTATCACCCTGCTCGCCTCTCTTGGGTTTCTCAAAAAAGATGGAGGAACTGGTGCATGCTGGAACTAAACTTTCACACTCCATCGCCGCAAGCCCCCAGTTACCAACCAAAAAGCGGCCTGCTCCACAACCACCTCTGAGCCCACGTGGAAGAGCCCTCCGACATTTGCCCCACCGCCAGGGCCCAAACAACAACGCACCATCCTCAGCTGGTGAACAAAACTGCTCTCCATGATGTGTCTCGGGTGCCTGCTTAGATAACAGTGTCTTTATCAGATGTTTACAGAACAAGCAGGAACCCAGTGTGCCTGTAGCTTTCTCTACACATATATGTGTTGTATTACGTGACAGAAAACCGAAGACTTGTTCAGGCCGTATAGCAAATCACTCAAATCTTGTGTCTATTAAATATAAATCTGAGACTACTGTAGCAGAAACAGCTAAAACTGTTAAGTTAGCACTTTTAAACATCCGATCACTCAACAATAAATCACTTTTAGTCAATGATTTTATCAGCTCAAATTGCCTTGATTTTATGCTTTTAAATGAAACTTGGCTAGATGACAGCTGTAGCGCAGCAGTTCTGAATGAAACAGCTCCTTTAAACTTTGACTTTTTGAGTGTTTGCAGAGCCAATAGGAGAGGTGGAGGCATTGCTGCCCTGTTTAAAGATGTCTATGAGTGTAAACAAGTGTCATTTGGTGACTTTTTGTCTTTTGAATATCTGAGTATAGCACTAAAAGGTGCTCCACGTATCTTACTGATCATTATCTACAGACCTCCAAATATTCTCCAGCTTTTATTGATGATTTTACAGAGCTGTTATCATTAGTAACCTCTGAATTTGACTATTTACCATTGCTGGGGATTTTAATATTCACATTGATAATCCAGAAATCAATGCTGTAAAAGAACTGATGACTGTTTTGAACACTTTTGATCTGACTCAGCATGTTCAAGGACCCACACACAATCGTGGACACACTCTTGATCTACTTATAACTAAGGGTTTACACATTTCATCAACTGTTGTTAAGGATGTTGCACTATCTGATCATTTCTGTATTTTCTTTGATATATTGATCACTCCAGCTATTAAAGACAGATCTGTCTCTGTCAGAAAGAGATGCATAAATGAGAACACTAATGAGCAGTTTATGAAGGCCATATCGCTAGCACCAAGTATATCTGCAGACTCTGCTGATTCTCTTCTTGATTTGTTTAACTCTAAAGTTAAGAATGTCATAGATGACATTGCTCCTGTTAAAGCAAGAAGATAACTAGCAGCCAAAGGGGTTCCTGGACTAGGTCCCCAAGAATTCAAATGACGAAAAGACAGTGCAGAAAAGCTGAGCGTATGTGGAGAAAGACGAAACTAGTAATCCATTATAATATCTATAAAGACAGTCTTCGTGCTTTTAATATGGAACTAAAAACTGCTAGGCAGACTTTCTTTTCAAGCCTTATAACAGCAACGTAAACAATGCTCGTAAACTCTTTGCAACGATAGAGAAACTCACAACCCCCCCCAGTCGGATTCCCAGTGAGCTACTCTCTGAAAGCAAATGTAATGAGTTGCTCATTTCTTTACTGACAAGATCAATAATATCAGAAAGGCAATCAGCTCATCCAATCAGCCAAATTGTGTCGACGTCAGACTAGCTCAACCACAACTTAAGAAATCAGACATTATGTCCGATTTCATGGCAATTAATGGCAAAATCTTAGAAGAGATCGTGCAAGTTATGAAAACATCAACCTGCAGTCTCGACACGCTCCCCACATCATTCTTTAAAACGGTATTTACCTGCTTAGAAATGGATCTTCTAAAAGTGGTAAATGCTTCACTTCTCTCAGGGATTTTTCCTAACTCACTTAAAACTGCAGTTGTTAAACCCCTCTTGAAGAAGAGCAACCTAGATAACACCATATTGAGCAATTACAGGCCCATCTCAAATCTCCCTTTCATTGGCAAAATCATTGAAAAAGTTGTTTTTAACCAGGTTAACAAGTTCTTAAACTTCAAGGGGTGTTTGGACAATTTTCAATCTGGTTTCAGACCACATCACAGTACAGAGAGCGCCCTTATAAAGATAATCAATGACATCCGCCTAAATACAGATTCAGGCAAACTAACAGTGCTGGTACTGCTCGATCTCAGTGCCGCATTTGACACTGTCGATCACAGCATACTTTTGGATAGGCTGGAAAACTGGGTTGGGCTGTCTGGGACGGTCCTCAAATGGTTCAGATCTTACCTTGAAGGGAGAGGATACTATGTCAGTATAGGTGACCATAGGTCAGGGTGGACACCCATGACATGTGGAGTCCCACAAGGCTCGATTCTGGCACCACTCCTGTTCAACCTTTATATGCTCCCTCTGAGCCAAATAATGAGAAAGAACCAAATCTCCTACCACAGCTATGCTGATGACACTCAGATCTACCTAGCCTTACTGCCTAATGACTACAGCCCCATTGACACCCTCTGCCAATGTATTGATGAAATTAACAATTGGATGTGCCAAAACTTTCTTCAGTTAAACAAGAGAAAACTGAAGTCATTGCGTTTGGGAACAGAGATGAGGTTCTCAAGGTGAATGCGTACCTTGGCTCTAAGGGTCAAACAACAAAAAATAAGGTCAAGAATCTTGGTGTGACTCTGGAGTCAGATCTGAGTTTCAATAGTCATGTCAAAGCAGTTAGTAAATCAGCATACTATCATCTCAAAAACATTGCAAGAATTAGATGCTTTGTTTCCAGTGAAGACTTAGAGAAACTTGTTCATGCTTTTATCAGCAGCAGGGTGGATTACTGTAATGGCCTCCTCACTGGCCTTCCCAAAAAGACAGTCAGACAGTTGCAGCTCATCCAGAACGCTGTGGCCAGAATTCTGACCAGAACCAGGAAATCAGAGCACATCACACCTGTCCTCAGGTCTTTACACTGGCTCCCAGTCACATTTAGAATAGATTTTAAAGTATTATTACTGGTCTATAAATCACTAAATGGCCTAGGACCTCAATACATTATAGATATGCTCACTGAATACAAACCTAACAGATCACTCAGATCTTTAGGATCAAATAGATTAGAAATCCCAAGAGTTCAGTCAAAGCAGGGTGAATCGGCTTTCAGCTACTACGCCCCTCGCTGCTGGAATCAGCTTCCAGAAATGATCAGATGTGCTCCAACATTAGGCACATTCAATCAAGACTGAAAACACATCTGTTTAGCTGTGCCTTTACTGAATGAGCACTGTGCTACGTCCGACAGATCGAACTACTATGTTTTTCTCTTCTTTTTAACTCTTTTATAACACATTTTATCAGCTTTTATTTTATTTTATTTTTATTCTGTTTGTTTTTATTTCTCTTATAATTGTTTCTTTTATTCCTGTTTATGTAAAGCACTTTGAATTGCCACTGTGTATGAAATGTGCTATATAAATAAACTTGCCTTGCCTTGCCTTAAATGTGTCGTGCTGCTTGAGCTGGATGAATATCTTGAATGAATAATTCAATGACTCACTCATAAAGACTGCACTGGATGAATCAGTGTTTTGAATAAATCTGTTTAAATGAATTAACTAGCGACTTACACAAGATTTAAATTGATTGATTTGTAAATGAATCAGCGTTTTTGAATTAATCACTTGAATGCAAAGGTTGCTTGAGTTTGAAAGTGAGTTAGAATGGCAAGTGCAGAAGTAGATGTTGGAAGATATGTTAAAATGTGATATCAATGCAAAGCAGGAGATGCCTATAGATGTTGAAAACAGAGGAGGGGTGTGTTAGAAGTAAAGAGATGCAGATGCAAATCCGGTTGGTTACTTTGTTGCAAAAATAGCAGAGAGTGAATTCAGACTGGTGTTTATTTCTTAGCCAAACACTCTGTCCACCTAAGATCTACTGTACATATATTTATCCAGATTAATGAATGGGAGCTGAGGGTCAACTGAAGTATTTGAGGGGTAAGTAAACTCAAGACAGGTCTGCCGTGAGTGGCTACTCTGCATTTCTATCAGGTGTGATGAGATAAATAAATGCAGTAATTTCTATCAGGGGCAATAAAACATGCTCTCTGACAGCCTGTGGTATTTATGAACTGAAGCCTGCAACTCAGATTTATTTCTCTCGATGGAGCCGACTTCTCCCTGTTCATCTGCATCAGCATTTGCCCGTGTTCAATTCGGCCCAATGGTGAATTTTTAAAAGGTTGGCATCAATCTTGTGGAACCGATTGCCACATTTAATGAAGACTTCCCTTCGTTTGCAAAGGTTGACTTGAACGCAGGGGGGAGAGAAAGCCGGGGACATGGCTTTCTACGCGCATCCAGACATTTCACAAACAGCCATAAACTGAAAGGAGACGGTCCGGGTGCTCTTTCGTCAAAAACTGGCCTCAACTACCCCAGTCAGTGGAGCAAGCCCAAACAATGGCGAATGATACAGAGCGCTACGCAAAATGGAAATGAGATATATTCAGTGAAAAGCCTGTTTACGACACGCAAATCTATTTGGACGTAAAACATCAGCGGTTTGATAAGGTCAAAATAGAGATAAGAGTTGGTCTTTAGAAAAATTGTCCATCTTGAGGTTATCTAACATCTTGTATATGTTTAAAATACTGTGTTTATATAAAACAGCTCACTGTGCTGCTGTCAAGCATCTAGAAAACCTCTCTGGAACTTTCAGTCTCTTCAAATATGAACAAAACTATACAATTTAATTGCACAACCTTTAATAGCTGTTGGAATTTCCAAACGAAAAGAATATATTTTAAAAACTTTCTTTTACATTTACACTGCGTTTTCCTTTGTTTTGCTACAATGCACGTATTACATTTCATACGCATATAGCCTTTATAGTAAACTCACTGTATTGTCTTTAAATACATACTGTAATTATGGTTATTCAATTATACAGTTATTATGTTCAATAATCAAGACATAAAATAAAAACAAAGTTTATTTCCATAGCGCACATTTCTAAATTGAACCATCGTATGGTAAACGATGGACCTTTGTCTTTAAATAAAGAACTATTTATGCCTATGCAATTACTCATTTATTATTTATGTACATTAATTAAGCCGTTTTGAAATATTTAGTATTTAAGCCTTTATTTTCTAAAATAAAAGCATCAGTCTGCAGGTGTGTGAAGATGTTCTGTTGTTAATGTTCTATGCTGTTTCTCGCATATTAAAATAAATCAACATTTTAAAATGCAATAGGCCTATTTAATGTGGTAGACACAAAATAACCATGTTAAATATTATTTTTTATTTATTTTAGTTTTTTTATAATATTAATTAAATGTTAATGACAGTGCTTAATTTGTGAATTGCAAAGTCCCAGAACAGATCGGGTTAACGGATCTGGCATGTTATCCGAGGATTTCGAGGTTGTCGCGCACGAGAAGTAGGGGGTTGTCGTGGACGAAAGTGAAGAGCAGGTGGGGGGGTTGGGCGGAGGGGTGTTGGATAGTGAGGGGGTGAAAGTAACGTAAACGAAAGTAAAGAGGGATGGGGAGTCGCGGAAGAAAGTGAAAGTGAACAGCGGATGAGGGAGGAGGGCAGTTGAGGAGGGGGATCGGTAAAATGAGGTGCCACAAATTAAGCCCTTGTTAACGGTTAATATTCGGTCAATGAGCGGCAGTTGTTGGTTTGGAGAATTGCACCAAACTGAAGCATTCATTTTGGTGCAATTTAAACTATGAAACGTCTATGCAAATTAATGCAATTCTATATGTACAATACAATGTCTATAGCCTGTAAAAAGTCAACATATGGCCATACTGTTTGTGCGCATGAATCACGAGTGAGACAGAAAAAAATGAAAGCACAGAAGCTGTAAGGTAAAATCAGATGCTTAAGTCTTATTCTTTAAAATAATGACTTCTTCAAAAAACAAAAAACAAACTGAGTTTGTTCACCCTCCGCCTAGGCCTGTATTAAACTCGCATTTATTTTAAAGTATATTTTTGTATATTTTTAAAGTGATATTCATTTAAAAAGTACATGTGCTGTTAATTTCATTTAGTTTTAGGTGACATTTTTTCTTCAGTAAAAAAAAAGTGCTACCGGTGGTTTAAGAGTGAAAAATAAACATATATAAAAACTAAAATTAATACATGTGACTCCTGATGATGCACTGGGATCTTAATAAGCAAAATGATCAGTCTGTGCAAGATACTCAACATTATTTGAAACCTTACCTTTATTCAACAGTGCTGAGCTCATTCATTACATCTGGAGCTACACTCACCAGACCATCTAAAAAAATACCTCTTCAACTGCTCAATGCTAATATCCAGCTATCCAACCCCATGGCAGCAGCTCAGCATGTTCAGGCATGTAGACGTGGTCAAGGGGATTAAAATGGGGAGAAAAAGTGATTTAAGTGCCACTGAATGTTGCATAGTTGTTGGTGTCAAACAGACCAGTCTGAGTATTTCAGAAACTGCTGATTTGTTGGTATTTTCATGAAAATAAATCCAAAAAACAAAGACAGTAAGTCGCAATTCTGAGTAAAAATGCCTTTTTGCTGACAGAAATCAATGGAAGATGACCAGACTTTTGTAAGTTGATAAAAGCAATGCAGTTAAAAAAAAATGATACAAATCGTCTGATAAAATCGGCAAAACAATATATTGGTCAGGCTCTAGAACATATTCATACTTTACAGCATTCAGCCTATTAATAAATATTAATTAAACAATTAATACAACACATACGTCCAACTCCATTGCAAGCAAACAACATCCGCTCATATTTGAGTTTGCGACTGCACATACAGTACATGATTATGCGACAGGACTCTTGAGCTCAAACTTTCATGACCGCTCTCAGAACAATAGCTGTGGACTAAATGTTAATAATGTTGCATATAATGCTCAGTTTGCTAGTTTGCATGTTTTTTGAATGCTTAACCAAAACAGAAACTTGACTTGGTCTGCTGCACTATTAACGTTAATGCGCATGCTCCGACACCCTCATCTAATTAATGAACAGCACAATGCAGTGGATTATAACAAAAAAAATTGTTTAATTTGTATTTAATTAGTAAATTTGACTAAATTTACATCTTGTCTATGTCTTTAACAATAATGTGTTATTCATTCATAAGATGAGCAGATCAGAGTGTGCCCATTCCAACCCAGGCTCAATACTGATACATACCCCTATAGACAGCTCTGGGGATCACAAAATACATCCCAGGGGGTACGTGTTTTTGAAGTTTTCATTTTTCATTAATCCACCAGAGGCCGCTGTGTATGCTTTTTCAGATCTCAAATTTCTCTCGCGAGGGCCATTCCTACCTAATGTTCTCATGTAAATCCATCAGAGGCTGCTGTTGATTGACTGACTGACCAACCGACTGATAACCCCACTCACCCCCTTCCCTAAACCCAACCAACAGTGCTTTTTTTAAAAAAAAAAAGCAAACTAGAAAAGAAAATCCCATACAGCTGCCTGATTTTTACCATGTTTTCCTGTTTACTTGTTTGTTTAATTTTTTGCCTTTTGTTTTTGTTTTACTTACTTTCTGGAACTGTTCTTTACTAGATTTGAACCAACCCAGGCTCATTCTGAGAACGTAGTCCCGGGGACGTTTCTGGAGACCGCGAAATACGTAGCCGGGGGTACGTACGGCTGCATTTCATTTTTTTAAGCGAACGCTGCGGGGCGGTGTGACGCCGTTCCCTTCGGCGCTTGCCGGCCGGCCGGCAAGCCGGCCGCTTGCCTCCGTGTGGAGGGCTTTCCCGCTGCAGCCAGTTTGTCCGGTTAGCTCTTCGTGTACTCTGGCGGACTCGAGGCGCAGGGAGGGGCTGACCACGACGACGACGACCGGGTTCGAGTCCGGGGAAGAGCGGTTCCAGAAATCAGGTAAGAAAACAAAAACAAAATCCAAAAAATGAAGCAAACAAGTTCGTCACAGGGTGAGAATGTGGTCAAAATCCGAAAACGTGGTAAAATCGGACGAGGGCTTTTCTTTTTCTGGACGGCTTTTGTGAACCATCGTTGGTTGGGTTTAGGGACGGAGGAGGGTGGGTCAGCCGATTGGCCGGTCGCACGGTCAATCATTCCGTCATGAAGACAGGCAGACAGGCGGAAGGTCGTTCGACAGCGGCCTCTAGCGGGTTTACGCGAGAACGGCGCGGGAAAAAGCGCGCACAGCGGCCTCTCGCGGACTCGCGAAACAAAAAACTGCACAAATACGTACCTCCCGGGACGTATTTCGCGGTCTCCAGAAACGTCCCCGGGACTACGTTCTCAGAATGAGCCTGGGTTGATTTGAACCCTGTCATTGTGGTCAACTCCTCTCTGCGTCTCAAGTCCACCGACATACATGGCGAGCTACTGGGCACACCGGTAACAGTGGAAAGATCATCAACAGGGAGGTAATCACTCAGCTGGTAGCGCGAAAAGAAACAGAAGCCTTTGGCAGTGCCATACTGCCTCCTAGCGCTCATTTTAAAGATGAAATGCAGCCACACAGAGCTCTGGCTACACAATTCGTGCTCTCCAGAAATGTATAGGGGGTACATTTTCACAATGAACCTGCGTTGGCCCGTTCATAGTTTTCAGTCATGTTACTAGCCCCTTTCACACATACAGATTTTTCCGGAAAATTGCCAGTAATTTTTCGGAAAAGTCTGTATGTGTGAACAGGCCCTTTTTGAAAATACCGGTAAATTAATTCCAGCTATTTTCCAGAAGTTGTAACATTACCGGTCACAATGCTGCGCTGTTTGAACGCAGAAGGAAGATTGCCAGAAAGAGCACGTCTAGAACGCGCTGACGTATCTACTTTAGCCAATCAGAACACTCAAGTTCGCGCGGTTTGTGAGAATAAAAGCCTGTGAATGTTTTCCCAGACACATTTTGCTGCTAGATATTAGTCAGATAACAGTTCTATGTTCCTTCTTGATGCCAACTGTGTAAATAATTATCGATAAAATGCTTATGATAAGCCGTTGTTTGTTTACCTTCAAGCTCCGACGCATCGACATGTAAAGCAGCTGGTGAGCGCCAGCACACACACATGTTATGAACATCTCGACATGCTAAAGTTTTTCTTTATGCTTTCACCAAAGTTGTTCACAACACTGATCCATTCACAGAGATTGTAATGTAGTCAAATGATTACAAATACAAGCCTTGCCATTTAGAGGTTATTTCTGCTTAATTATGTCAGAATTTACCGGTATTTTGGAATGGATGCATGAATGGTCTTTTCCGGAAAAAATTCTGTAACGTCCTCGCCTGTGTGAACAGTGCTTGTTTTGAATTTACAGGTAAAGTAGTTCCGGAAATTTTTCGGATATTTACCGGTATCACTGTGTGAAAGGGGCAACTAGCGCAGAGCATCTGTCAAGTCCTTTCTTTCATTGATGAAATGAACACTGGCATAGACTGATCATCCATAAGGTCTTAGTGTATCAGTCACAGGTATTGATTTTGTGTTTCCTGTATATGTGTTTTGACTCTCAAAGTGCCAATAGGCATAGCCTTTCATTTCACGACTAACCAGATGCCACAGTTTTAACTTAAAATCATATATAAAGTTCTACTGAAAAATCACCCACGCTGTGAATGGCCTGAGTACTGTTTAGAGTAAACTTGTGAGTTTCAGATGTAAGTGCTTTCCTATCTTCAGAGCTGTCAAACAGCGTAGCCATACTCAATCCCAATTCTCTGCTTTTAACAGTTTAGGGAACACTGAGTTTTGGTAGCATATGGCATATCAATTACACATCTAATTCTTAAAATACAAACATGGCTACATAATCAACAGCAGCGCGAGGCTCACATTACGTCGGCCACTGGAGTTTTGACTACAATTAATCATCATTCAAACCCATCAGAACCACACTGACACAAATCCCTATTCTGAATTTCTAATTACACCGTAATACATCCCAGAAATAAACCAAACTGGGATTATAGTGTGAACAACTGCACAATTCAACTCGTATACCACAAAGAGAGAAAGCCGTAAAATGTTTTTGTATTTTATGACATTTTGAGATGCTCCACTTGCTGGTTTGCCCGTCTACCAATGACAACGAGGGCAAGACAGACAGGAGTCTGAAGGCAGACGAAGGTCTCGAGGCACAAACTCAGAGGACAGTTGATGGTTGACTCCTACTGTAATAAGGCCAAATGGAAGACAAGTGGACACAAAGACAAGCACTCAAGAATATCACAATGCCTGGTAGGTGGAGGCTCGACTCGGCATGAAGGACTGGACAAATTAGAGGCGAGTCTTCGAATGACAAGACAGGCACAAACGAGTGGTGTAGGTAGGCTAAAAGAAAAGCGGATTGCACTCGGACTACCAGCAGTGATGAAACGGCAAACAATTCCATGTAGTTTAACCTTTGTTTTCTGTTGTTTGACATTCTGTTGTGTTATGGAACTTTTTGACTTTTTGTTGTGATCATGATGCTTAGGGATAAACTTTACCTACCATTTCAAGGTAAATAAATGAATAAAACCTTTTTTTTTTACCAACTGATGGTCCTTTATACATTAGGCAAATGATCTTATCAAAATAAATCTGCCATGCATTAAAAGCTGTATATTTGTATGATTCAAACATTATTTTTTGTTGGGAGTTTAACTCATGACCTTGACATAGCTAGGGTGATAATCTACGGCTTGATCTTTACAAAAGCACTCAAATTAAAGGTTAGGCTTAACCTTTTAGAGTTTAATACACAGTCTAATTTTAAAGTTTGATTTTTCATTGTGTTTATTTTGTTCATTTGCATCAGAAGAAGCTCTTCTGCTTAGTAGTGATTGTGGCAAAACACTTCTGCCTGTTAAAAAAAATGGGAAAAAAGAAAGTACTGAAGATTTGTTTTTATTCATGTTGTACTGTATACCTGTACCAGACCGTGACTCCAAAACCGAGGTATACAGCACCGTGACTTCAGTGTACTGCTACACCCCTACTGATTGTATATAAAAAGGGTCAACTTCATGCACACCACACAAATCAACTACACATGATTTGAACGTAATAACAGAGTTAAAACTGTTCCATAAAGCAAGAAGGTCTGTGACTTGTACAGTATTTACAAGCAAGAAAAAATTACAGCCTGGGAGATTTTGAGGAGCCTCTAAAAGGAGGCAATTAGTCAGGGTAATCTCAATATCAAAAGCCCAATCCCACATGCTGGAATCTCCACGGGTGGCTGATGAGAAACTCGAGAAAGCACCGGCGTGGAAGCGGAAGCACGAGTCCGTCGAGCGCATCTGTCACACTGTGGACAAATTCACCAAAGCCTTTGCTGAGGAAAAAAACTAGGATAAAAAAGACGTATAAAAATATTATGCCATGAACTGAGAGGAAGGCGAACTTAAATTTTGTCCCAGAAAAAAAATGGTTTTATCATGAAGCATTTGATAGATTATGCAGATTTATGATAGAACATATATTCTCTAGTCATATAGTTTTACATATACAGTGCCTATAGAAAATCATCATACGCTGTGAAAATCTATACATTTACTCAAATTACATCCTGCTTTCAAAGGACCTTCTGGATGAATCTATAGAAAGGCAGAGGTTAGGATAAGGCTACAAAAACAATTCAAAGGCTGGAAAAATTATTTGGAATATGATTTGATTTCAGGCTGTATGACAAATAAAGTCATTACTTCAAAGGGGTATGATGATTTTCTATAGGCACTATGTGTATAATGAAAACATATATAATGAAACTGAAACACCTGGTTTTAGACCACAATAATTCATTAGTATGGTGTAGGACCTCCTTTTGCCAATACAGCATCAATTCATTTTTGGAAGGACAGGTACAAGTTCTGCGCAGTGGCCAGAGGGATTTTGAGCCATTCTTCTTGCAGAATAGTGGCAGGTCACTATGTGACATTTCCTGACACGTTCCTCCAAAACATCCTAAAGTGGCCCAATAATAATGAGATGATGGAAGATGTTCAGATGTACATATTACTTTCATGTTCATTAAACCACTCTGTCACCAGTCTTGGTGTGTGTGGTGCACTATCAACCATTGGGTGCACTGGGTCCCCCAGAATGGTTTGGTAGTTGCTGGCAGATCCACTGTACACCCATCTAGCAGAAGTATTGGGCCTAGGGAATGCCATGATATTGCAGCCCAAACCATTAGTGATCCACCCCCATGCTTTATTCTTGGCATGCAAGACACATGCTTGGCATGCAAAACACAAGTTTCAGGCCTGGTCCTCTCTCATCTTCCTCTGTTGTCACTCCACCGCACTCGCTCCATTTTTATGGCTCTCGGCCACACCCCCCCTTGTGACAACAGTCCAATCAGAACATAGTCTGTTAGATTGCACACTAGATTATTAATATACATGCCGCAGGCTGCATTTGATTGGCCATAACAGTTTCTATTAAGATTACAACAATTTTACTTATTTTGAAGTTTATCTAAGCTTTTTTTATTATATTAAACAATAATTTTAAACTTGAGACTCCGAAAAAAAGGCGCATCACATCTTCACATTGTTTTCTTTATGTTGCAAAGTGATGAGGACAGAAGCCGAATAGTGTTGTTGGTAAGCGCAAACTAAAATAATGTTAAGAATTTAAAAGACGCTGCACAGCGATTCGCATCTGCTGTACGATGGGCTTTAAAAAGCAGTTCTCAGCCAACCATCTATTCACAGTGCATCAGAACGCACAATGTGGTATATATATATGAATTATAAATGAACTACACCACCCCAAAGAGGTATAAGGTCTGTTCAAATATATATTTTATTTTTTTATTTATGCATGCATTGTGAAATTTGCTACATACACTGTAAAAAATTCTGGGTTCCACACAATTCCTTCATGTTGTCCCAACACAAATCGATTAAGTTAACGTACACTTTTAACACATTTATGTGGATTGAACATAAAAAAATTAAGTTCTCCCAATGAAATCTCAAGAATTGTGTTGTTCCAGCTCATTAGTTTGTTCCAACCCAGGCTCATTCTGAGAACGTAGTCCCGGGGACGTTTCTGAAGACCGCGAAATACGTCCCGGGAGGTACGTATTTGTGCAGTTTTTGTTTTCGCGAGTCCGCGAGAGGCCGCTGTGCGCGCTTTTTCCCGCGTCGTTCTTGTGTAAACCCGCTAGAGGCCGCTGTCGAACGACCTTCCGCCTGTCTGCCTGGATGACAGAATGATTGACCGTGCGACCGGCCAATCGGCTGACCCACCCTCCTCCGTCCCTAAACCCAACCAACGACGATTCACAAAAGCCGTCCAGAAAAAGAAAAGCCCTCGTCTGATTTTTACCACGTTTTCGGATTTTGACCACATTCTCACCCTGTGACGAACTTGTTTGCTTCATTTTTTGGATTTTGTTTTTGTTTTCTTACCTGATATTTCTGGAACCGCTCTTCCCCGGACTTGAACCCGGTCGTCGTCGTCGTGGTCAGCCCCTCCCTGCGCCTCGAGTCCACCAGAGTACACGAAGAGCTAACCGGACAAACAGGTTGCAGCGGGAAAGCCCTCCACACGGAGGCGAGCCGGCCGGCAAGTGCCGAAGGGAACGGCGTCACACCGCCCCGCAGCGTTCGCTTAAAAAAATGAAATGCAGCCGTATGTACCCCCGGCTACGTATTTCGCGGTCTCCAGAAACGTCCCCGGGACTACGTTCTCAGAATGAGCCTGGGTTGGTTTGTTCAGTATTTTGAACAAGCAAAAATATATATATATTTTCGAGTGTATGTTTGCAATGAAGTAATAAATACATGTAATCTGCTGAATATACAGTGTTTAAAGCACATTTGTGCCTCATGTCAAATCACTCACTCTTACTGTTACTTCTCTAGAGTGAAAAATACACTTTACAAAACTCATCTGCTTATGCAGACGTTGATATTTATCCCTATCTGTATGTTCATATACAGTAGCTTCTAAATTTATCTATATTTCACCCACTCAACAATTCAGGTGCAAACTAGTTACTCTGGTGGTAGACAGATAGCTCACTCACTCCTCCTACATAAAATAAACCTCTCCATCACTTCACAAATTTATTTAAATGTTAAATAGAGAGAGAGAGAGCAGGCAGTGCAGAGCTCATTAATATTCACGACTGTTCCAAATATGGTCAAAACGTATCATCATTCGGTCTAAATATCATGATTTTAGGAGTCAATTTTGTTTAGAAATAAGCTTATAAAACTTCTGGAGAAGATTTGAACTTATCCTAGCCACATATCTACTATGTTTTTTTAATTGAATTGAATCATTGCAGTTTATTTTGGGAAAGAACACAATGGATTTTACAAGTCCCTAGTTATACCTTTTCAACAAAAAAAGTGCACATTTGTACTTGTTATAGTACAGGTATTGATTTCTTCTTAGCAACATGGATTTTAGATATTAATATGTGAACTTTTACTGAAATGAGTGTTGAATTAAATTGAAATGAATTAAAATGTATGTTACTAATATATATATATTTGTACCCTTATTACTTATAATGTAGTAGTAGTAGTATTAATGCTGTTAATATTATTATTATTATTATTATTATTATTATTATTATTATTATTATTATTATTATTAATAATAATAATAATAATAATAATAATAATAATAATATTTTTTTAGCACGGAAACAGAAGCACAAGTCCATCTTGGAGAGGAGAAATCGAGCACACCTGTCACACTGTGGACAAATTTACCAAAATCTTCGCTGTGGCTAAGACCGGGATATATAAAAAAAAAAAACACTATATAAAATAATACGGCAGGAACTGAGAAGAATGTGGAAGGCGGTGTTTTGACACTCATCCGAGATCCTGGATGACAACACCTCAGCGCTCGCTCGGAGCAGGCAGCCCACACAACCTACACGGCTTTCAGACAGACGCTTTCGGCAGTGGCGGCTTTCCTGCTTGTCATTATTCCACTTAAAGCTCCATGTCAGGTGTGGAGAAGGAGGAATCCTGAAGAATATATGGGAGTGTAGAAGCTCTAAAGAGCCACAGATCTTTGCTGATGATTCTATTGTTTGTGGCACTGCTCAGTTTGAGTTTACTTGATGTGTATGGAAATTTGCACGCTTTTTAGGGCTTTCTGGGGAAAGAGTACACAAGAAGAGTGTCTGGAAAACACATTTGAGGATGGTGTCACAACAGATCTGCCTTCGCTGAGAACTGCTGGATCAGGCGTTGTTTAGAGAGCTGATGTTGAGGAGGTGACACCGAGGTCAGTGAAAACAACAGAGAGCGCAAACACTGACACCCGTCCATCAGTTTGACTGTGTGTAGAGTACAGTCTCTATATCTGATTATTATGAGGCACAGGGTCACAACTGACTCACAAGTGAGGCAACACATTGAGACAAAAACTCATGCAAGGCTGTAATGGAATGAAGGGAAATCATAAATGATCATTTTAAGAATAATAATTTGATAAATGATGTGTGTAAAGTTGTACAGTACACCTGGTTACTGTAACACAGATTTTCACATACAGTATATAATGAATGTTTTAAAACAAATATACAAATATCCGTTATTATTTACATGTTTAGTTAATATTTAACTAAATTCATATACCATTTAAAATCTAGAACTTATAATGATAACCAATTTAAAGTTAGAAAGGCATAGTTTAAACAACAAATTAATGATAAATTAAAGTAGCAGCAAAAAAGCAATAATAATAACAGCAGAAGTAGTAATAATAACAAATAATAATAATATTAATAATAATAATAATAATAATAATAATAATAATAATAATGATAATAATAATAATAATAATAATAATAATAATAATAATTATTATTATTATTATTAGTAGTAGTAGTAGTAGTAGTATTTTTCTTGTTGTTTTTATTATTATTATTATTATTATTATTATTATTATTATTATTATTATTATTATTATTATATCCAAACAAATATGAAAAAAACAATTCAATTCAATTTAATTTTCAATTCTGTTTGGCTCTTCTAATCTAACGGATATACTTTAATTGAGAAGTTTCACTTTTAAGGTCATAGTGTGACCTAAACCAAGGGTCATCAACAGTAAATTTCTAAAAAAAAATCTAAATATATATATATATTTATTATTTATTTTTTATATTAAAGGTGCAATGAAAGGTGACTGTCTTCAGAAACTTTTTTTTTTGTTGTGCTGGTTTAAAGTCTCTTCACATTCCAATAGTAATGATTAAAGTAAATGATCTAAATGTATTTATATTTATTTTTATAGTCTGGGTAAGGCATGAAACTAAAAAATAAAAACAATAAAAACAAATGCTGTATCAAAACTTTTTAAAGTCCTGATTTAATTTTGGAGTTACTTTTGCACGCTGGATGAACGATGACATTGTGCCTGAAGTATTCCTTTTAGACAGTTATTGTTATGTTTTAAAACTATCTTAGTCACGCAAAGCTGATGTAGATTTTGTTGTTATAAATGGGTTACATGCACAAAAGTGTTGTTGCACTAAAATCTTCCGATGAAAGAGTGATGTAACTATTTTCAGTTTCATAAGGACTCAATACAGCATCGATAATGTAGATTTTTATTTAATTTAACAATAAAACATAAGTGAAGAGTGTTATTTCACCTAGCCTGCTTCACCTTGGTTCATTTTTGAACAATGTCCATGCTACTTTGAATATTCAGTCTGAAATAGCACATAGTGTAAGTTTGGCTTAGTAATAAGTGTAATTCCTGCATGCCGTCGGCTAACCAGTAAGCATACAGTAGTCACTTTAGGAGAAAGCTAGGTAGAGAGTGAGACCAGTGATTCTTGCATGCATAAAATATTGCACATTATGACAAGTTTTGCTTGCTACCCAACTAAAAACATGCTAGATATAATACAGTTTTTTGTTCAGGATTATAGCATTATAAAGTACTATAAAGATTTCGAACTGGCGAATGACATGATCTAGTGGGTGGTCTACTGTCATCTTTAAGGTGTGCGCATTCATGTTTCAGGAGGCATGGATTTGGACGACGACGGGGGGGGTTGGGGGCTGTGTTTCAAAGACATTATTTTAACCTGTTTGCATTTTGGCAGATCACCCACTGCATCTTTAAGAAGTTCAACTTGTATTAGCGTGAACTAAACCAAGAGTCGTCAACAGTAAACTTCTAAAAAATCTAAATCTATTTTTTCTTACTTATCAGAATCAGAAAGAATCAGAATCAGAAAGAGCTTTATTACCAGGTATGTTCACACATACGAGAAATTTGTTTTCGTGACAAAGCTTCTACAGTGCAACAGGATAACAGAGACAGGACAAAAAACAGATAATAAATATATTTTAAAAAATAGAAGTAAGTAGTGAGTGCAAATATACAGATTGACACACAATTTACTGCAAAAGGTCATACAGTACAAGCATAATGCATGAAAACAAGCACGTTATATATAAACAACACTTAATTGTTTATAATATGTAAACAAAAATATATTTTCTCAAACCATAAAGTGGAAGATTCTCTGATCTATATTGCAAACTTGACAAAGGATTTTTTTTTACGCTTTTTTTTTTTTCAAAGTGGTTCAGTGTGGTTCTCTATTTACTGACCTCCAGCAGTGAACCAGAAGAGTAAATCATGGGACGGCATTAAAATATATATTCTTGCTCGCAATGGGGAATATGCTTGACCTTTCCGTTTATATTCTTCAGCTTTTAGATATAAAAACTTTGCCTGCCTTACTGTATATGGCCCTATCATTCAGAATGAAATGGCCGAAACCTTGATTCTGTGAAGAAAAAGAGAAACCGAAATACAAGCACAAGGCAACTTTATGTTCTCTGTCAATCCAGAGGTCAGATATCAGATCGAGAGATGACAGTTTTATCAGGACAACAAACGGCAGCACAGACAAGAGAAGAAGCTCATCTTGAAGAACAACACTCCTAAAATCTATAGTTTGCGAACTGGACTGTCCAGGCCCTGTCTGAAAGAAACTGAGGTCAGAACGTTGATCCCAGACAATTTCATGCCAGATACAGTTGAGTCAGAATTATTATTCCCCTGATTGAATTTATTTTTCTTTTTTAAATATTTCCCAAATGATGTTAAACAGAGCAAGGACATTTTCACAATGTGTCTGATAATATTTTTTCTTCTGGAGAAAGTCTTATTTGCTTTATTTCGGCTAGAATAAAAGCACTTTTTAATTTATTATGAACCATTTTAAGGGCAAAATTATTAGCCCCTTTAAGCTATATTTTTTTCAATTTTCTACAGAACAAACCATCATTATACAATAACTTGCCTAATTACCTTATCCTGCCTAGATAACCTAATTAACCTTTAAATGTCACTTTAAGCTGTATAGAAGTGTCTTGAAAAATATTTAGTCAAATATTATTTACTGTCATCATGGCAAAGATAAAATAAATCAGTTATTAGAATTGAGTTATTAAAACTATTATGTTTAGAAATGTATTGAAATAAATCTTCTCTCCGTAAAACAAAAATTGGGGAAAAAAATAAACAGGGGGGCTAATAATTCAGGAGTCTAATAATTCTGACTTCAACAGTAGTTAAATTTTTTGAGAGGTGCGCGTCAGCCTTAAGAATGAGTACTAAATCCATATGAAACAGTCCCTAAAAGGTAACCTTGCAGCTTCAGTCTCACACACATGCTTTGTACTCACACTACAACCGAACCATGCTCTGGTCCACCTCTTCCAACCAGGCCAGGGCTGGTCAACAAAACTGCACCTATACACGCCATTGAGCACATGCACTTGCAAAACGAACCACGATATAGGGGTCAAACATGCCAAGCACAGTTTTGAAATTCTAGTGCAAGTACACCCTTTGTCTATTGAGGACAACCAGCCTTTTTTTGGTAACTTAAATGAGTTATTGCAATATTGAAAACAAAACAAAACAAAAAAACACCTATTTTGATTAACCAACTTGTCTTGTTGTGGCTGAAAGTCTCATCTCTTTGTTTTTCATCTGGCAACCTGCCCTTGGAGGGTTTCAGTCACTATAGAATGTCTGTCCATCATGTAAAGTCAATAAAAACTGTAGTTACTCCTGTTTTAACAAATTCAAATAGTGATGACTTCAAAGTCTAGAAAAGGTGGGACTCTAAATTTATTCTCCTAGTACAACACCTAAAGAAGACGATCTGTGAAAATGCTGCACATTTCATTTTTCTATGTGTCAACGAAGCATTTAATATGCATTATAAAATGCAGAAGTGTATGAAAAAAAAACACACTTCACAAGCAAGACTTTGAAATTTCAACCAGGCAGCAAGGGAAAGTGAGATTTGAACAACTCTACACTCAGTAGTCTGCACACACAGTGATTAGTGTCCTTGTAGCCTGAGGCAAAAAGGTTTATTTGCAGAACCACCAGCATTCAAATTTAAAGGGCTCATTAAACATTTATTCCTTATTGACTATGTTTAAAACATCTTTCCTATAACTGTAAAAGGCATTTAAATTTGAGGGCGTCTTAAAAGAGTCATACAAACAGTAAACATTGATGGGACTGCTGAGTTTGTGTGAAATGAGGCGAGAGCTGCATCAAACCTTGTAATGGGGCTCGTGAATGCAGGTTTTCTATTCTAAATCCTTACTTTATTTCTTTTCGGCAACGTGTTCTACACCTTTTACAATACATTTCAGGAAACTACAAGTATGTTACATATATTACTATAAATAAGTTAAATCAAATCCTAAAGATCATTTAAAGAACATGTTTTTAACACATTATAGGGAAAAATACATTTGGATCGCCTTTAGCATTTGCTTTGGCTATCTGTTAGCAGTTCAATTTAGGGATTTTTTTTACATATCTTGCAACTATCAGGTATAGGTGTTTTGAATGCCTAGCTGGATTTCAAACATTGTAAAATGATGCATGTTTGTTTTCAGTGATGTACCTTAGTTGACGTATTTTAGTAAATAGGCACCCTGTATTACCAATGTCCACATTCTGCAACTGCTTCAACCTTGGTATTATACTTGCCTTTAATTTTGTCACATCGTATCAAAAGAGAAACCCATATATTACACTGGATAAATTTAAATGGTGTAAAAAAGTATTTTACAAACTTACGAGGTATTGTCATGTAACACACTGAATAAAACCATGACCATTGTATAGACAGAAGTGGTATAAAATGGAGTGATATTTTTGTACAGTAATGTTACTAGCTGCTAATATTGACGTTTCAGCAAAATATTTTATGTAAATGACATCCAAGTAGGGATGCTCATTTCGGTTAATTTTGCCAACCAACAACTGCTGCTCATTTGCTGAATATTGACCATTAACTGGTCAGATTAATATAAAATTTTTATTTAATAAAAATAATTGATTGACATGTCTATTTTGTGTCTGACATGAAATATTGCATTTTAAAATACTGATTTATTTTAACATGCGAACAACAGCATACAGAACATATTAACAACAGAGCATATTCACATACCTGCAGTGTTTTTAACAGCATAGAAGGAATAAAATAAAAATAATAAAATAAATAGGCCTGCAATATTTTTCACTTAAATTACAAAATGAAAACACTGACTCTTTTAAAACCGGCTGTTTTTTTTTCCAGTCATGTTTTATTTATTTTTTCCATCAAATAAAAATAATACCATTAATGTTCCATTGTGATTCTTACATCACAAACCTCTGTCAACACTTTTAATAGAAGTCATTAGTTTAAATAGTATGTCTTGAGTTTCTGATTTTACCTTAAAGCTTGTGTACTTTCATTTTCCTCTCACTCATTTGCCGTTCATGTGCGTGCACCTTGCGCGTGATGAAAGACAATGACAGGGAGCATATGATGAATTTTTGAAAAGCATAGGCTACTATAGCATATAACAATGTTGTTGTTTACATATGATATTGCATTAATTTGAGTTTGTTTTATAAGCTGTAAAATGAAAGTCCCAGTTTGGTGCAGAGTTATTATTATAGAGTTCCATAACGCAAAAATCAAGAAAAACATTGGATTTGTTTGATTTGTAGATTAGGCTATGTAGGCTATTTTAAAAATGGATATTTTAAAGGAACTGTTAATAATTGTAGCTTTCCAAATGGAAAGTGTTGTTGGTTGTACACTAAATAATCAAAACCATAGCCTATTTGTTGTTTTGGCTGGCTTGTTTCCAAAGTACAGTTCAGAAAGTTTTGTTTTGTGGCTTCCAATTGTGCACATAATGTGGTGTGTATGAAGCAGATCCAGGACAGAGACAATCAGCATCAGTACTGGTTTGGCATTAACTCGTCTGTATCAAACTGTGACCAGCAATAGGTCCATCCTTCTGTAATTTTGCTTCTTTAGCAAAATACATCTGTAGGCACATGTGGTTGCAACATCCCACGAGTTAACAAATATGTGTTGCACATTTATGCAGCCAAAATGTAAAAAAAATAATAATAATATTTTGTAAATGTGTAATTGATACATTTATCGGTTAAACACACTCTTTTGGTTAATGGTTAATCGTTATTATGAGCGTCCCTACATCCAAACCAACGGGCATGGGCTAAAATCCACACAAGTGTTATTCTCTATCAAAAGCATTCAACTCAAGTGGGTGCTAAAAATCCTGAAAACAAGAAAAGTCCAATGACATCTCCAATAAAACACTCTGTTACCTCCCGAGCCTCTTAAAACCCAGATCTTTTTTCACAGATTCACAGATTGTGGTTGGACATTCACGCAGACGTAGAAGCATGAAATGTAATAACACAAAAGTGCACAGTCTGTGATCACAGCAGGTATTCGTGAGGCGCCGATTCGCGCTCGGAGGTACAATTTATTCTTCTCCAACTTGAAAAGTGGCTTCAAAAGAGTGAAGAATTAACAGGGTGAGACGGAAGTGTGTGAAAGTGTGGGACTGGATGCAGGACGGGCTCGCAGACATCAAAAGCTTCTCCCCTATAGCCGGCCTTTCCCAAAAAAAAAAAAAAAAAAACCGCAGCACAAAGGGTTTTATTCAAGCCACGAAACCACGGTATGTTTCAGAGCTCGGGTCTTGCGCAAAAGTTCAAAGAGCAAGAACTTCAGACAAGTGTTTCAAGTGGAGCCCACTGGAACATCTTATGCTCATCGTTGGATGAAAGCAACCAATGATCACGGAGACTATTTGTGAGAATTGGCCTGAGTCAGATTGGACGCCATATTAAATTTGAAGTGAACAAAACTGAAGAAAGAACATAAAGATCGCTCGGTGTTGTACGATACTGTTGGGTTCATGCGTGTTTGATCATTCTGCCAAAAATCCAATGATAATATGTTTTGTCCAGTGAAATTTGTAGAAAGACATTTTCTAGTGCACTGATACAAAATATAAGGTAGCTGTAGAGCAAAGCATGAAAGCAGACTCGTAAAATTGTTGCTTGCTTAACACAGAATGCCCCTTCATGATATTCTGGTTCAGAAGTACCAATTGGTACTGACATTTAAAAAAACATCAATTTCCCGCTAACATTTAAGTTAAGTTGAGCGCGTTCTTAAACACCACTAATTTGTCATTGTGTTCACATGACTAACAGAAATGACTGTGATTGGTCGTGAAGGTCATCAGTTAACTCTGGAGCCTTTTAAAGTCATGAAGATCAGTCGAACCATCAGCGGATCGCTCATATGTCAGCTCATTGACAGACCAGCTGACCTTCACTGCTTAAAATGCTCCAGTGTGTTTATCTGTGTTTGAACTTGGTGGAGAGCGGTGAACTGATGACTTTCTTGGCCAATCACAGTCATTTCAATTGAGCACATGAACACAATGGCAAATCGGCAGTGTTTAGGAACGCGCTCAACAGCGCTTAAATGTTAGTGGGAAATGGACGTTTTTAAAATTTCAGTACTGATTGAAACTGAAATTCAGTATGGGGACAACACTATTCAGAAGTGTGTAAAACAAGCAAAAAAGAGCAAAATTTAGCAAAGATTAAATTGGTCATTTAAATGCACACTGTAAACGTGGTTAGTTACTTTGCTTTAAAAAAAGTGAGTAAACTTGTTGCCTTAAAAGCAACAAGTTGACATTGCTTTAAATAGTAAATACGTTGGAACAGTTAACTTAATTTTAATAATTTTGCATATAATCCATTTACTTCATAATTGTAAGGCAATCGGTTTATTCATGTTTTAAGCAAAGAAAACTAATGAAGAATATGCAAATGTACCATATAAACATACACACTCACCGGCCACTTTATTAGGTACACCTTACTAGTACCGGGTTGGACCCGCTTTTGCCTTCAGAACTGCCTTAATCCTTCGTGGCACAGATTCAACAAAGTACTTCAAATATTCCTCAGAGAATTTGGTCCCTATTGAGATGATAGCATCATGCAGTTGCTGCTGATTTGTCAGCTGCACATCCATGATGTGAATTTCCCATTCCACCACATCGCAACACCTTTGGGCGTATTATCTGCTGGGCATAGCCATCAGAAGATGGGTACACTGTGGTTGTAAAGGGATGGACATGGTCAACAATAATACTGAGGTAGGCTGTGGGTTTGACACAATGCTCAATTGGTACTAATGGGCCCAAAGTGTGCCAAGAAAGTATCCCCCACACCATTGCATCACCAGCCTGAACCATTGATACAAGGCAGGATGGATTCATGCTTTCATGTTATTGATGCCAAATTCTGACCCTACCATCTGAATGTCACAGCAGAAATCGAGACTTATCAGACCAGGCAATATTTTTCCAATCTTCTATTGTCCAGTGTTGGTGAGCCTGTGCGAACTGTAGCCTTTCTTGTTCTTAGCTGACAGGAGTGGCACCCGGTGTGGTCTTTTGCTGCTGTAGCCCATCCGCCTCAAGGTTGGACGTGTTGTGCATTCAGAAATGCTCTTCTGCATTCAGAAATACTCTTCTGCATACCTCGGTTGTAACGAGTGGTTATTTGTTGTTGCCTTTCTATCAGCTCGAACCAGTCTGACCATTCTCCTCTGACCTCTGGCACCTATAAGGCATAACTTCTGCTCACTGGATATTTATCTTTTTCTGACCATTCTCTGTAAACCCTAGAGATAGTAGTGCGTGAAAATCCCAGTAGATCAGCAGTTTCTGAAATACTCAGACCAGCCCGTCTGGCACCAACAACCATGCCACATTCAAAGTGACTTAAATCACCTTTCTTCCCAATTCTGATGCTCGGTTAATACAATCTGAAAGCATGAAATAACCGAAAACACCTGTGAATCACAAACTACAATCAATCGTTAATGAACAGATTTTATTTTACAGTAGCACAGCAAAATGTTCGCTGATTAGTTTTTGTAACAGAGCTTAAATTTTGTTAACTAAACAACCAACAACTGCAACTTCCAAAGCTACATGAAATATTAAACAGACTACATTGCCATATCTCAAATCCTTATAACTTGATCAGCAGCAAACTTTTGAGGCATTAGCACTGAACTAGCAGCCCTGTTGTATAGGCACTGATATATGAGGCGGCAAAGTTTGTCGAAAAAAAAAAAAAAAAAAAAGAAAAACTCCATCTAAGCTTGGCACTAACAACACAACAATGCGAGGACCTTCAGGCGCGCTCAGATAAGTTGGCACCATCCACGATCCACATGCCCTCAACCAACCTCTTCGCTCCATCAACCATTGGAGGGGAGCCGTGATTGTTTATTTACTATTTACAGAGGAAAAACCCCACTACTTCCTGCTCATAAATAATTGACATGTTTGAGTTGGATGAGGTACAAAGTCACACTCGCTCTCTGTCTTCTGGCCTTCGGGCTGTGTGTTTGTGGTGTGTGTCAGACTGAACTCTCCTCCTGCTTCAGCACTTTCTGCACCCCGTGTCTGTTCTGTCCCTGCCGAACTTCAGCTTATCCATGGAAATACAGAGTTCTCTTATGCTACATTCTGCTCAGCATGAAATTGGACTTCCAATTTTTTAGATTGTTGAGTGCACTGTAAGAAATGCTGGGTTCCACGCAATTTCTTCATGTTCTCCCAACACATTTCAATTAAGTTAACTTAATCGTATTTACAATCTTAAGTAGATAGAACATAAAAGAATGAAGTTGTTCACAAAAAAAATTAAGAATTGTGTTGGTTCAACTCATATTAAGCAAGCAGTTTGAATAAGCAGCAAAAGTAATTGTCTTGAGTGTGTCTCACAGCTAAGGAAGACTCCTTGAAAATAAGCAATTCCTTCTGTTTAAGGATTATCCTGCTAAAATAGGCACTATAGCTTATGACTTTTTGTTACTGAAGTGACTTACCTGGCAATGCTACGAATGCTTGTAGAGGCAGGCAATGTTTTCTGCGTTGTGTCATGCGACTTGGGGACTTTTCCCAGCTGATACCAAATCCCCAAACCATTCAGCTCTCTGTGGAAAATGATATAAAAGGTATAATTATATACATGTTATAATACTATGTATATGTGTAATGTGAAGTGGGCGCTGACAAAGAGAGTGCAGATCCGAATGCAGGTTTATTGAGAATGGTCAGGAAAGCAATGGTCAACACAGGGGTGAACAGATGTACACAGGAAATCCAGAGTCATAGTCAAATAACAAGCAGATGACCAGTAGAGGCAGGCAGCAGGCAACGTAAACAAACAAAACAAAGCAAGGGTTACACAAGACACAAGACTCAGCAAGATGTGTGTGTTTGAGAGGTGTATATATATATATAGTCTGTGCAATTAATCCTGAACAGCTTCAGTTGTGTCTGTTTGCAATCATGGGGATCTAGGTCAGAGTGGTGCATCACTGGAAATGTAGTTCTTTTGCTGGCAAATTTGTAGTTCTCCAGTGATCTGCAGCTGCTAGATCGCTGGTGATCCTAACAATGAGTAAGTTTAGGTATGTCCATATATTGATTGGCATGCATGTTCAAAATGTGAACAAATAAATAAATGTTTTCAACAAATAAATAAATGACCACTAGCATGATAAAAATGGTTCAATCAATAGTACTTTTTCTTATTCTTGGAAATGACATACAGTGTTAAATACACTAAAAACCCAAAGAGTTAAGGTAAGTCAAATCATTTGAGGAAACCGATTGCTATTGCTATCGCTTAAGCAATTTAAGCACAGTACAACCCGATAAATGAAGAGAACTCAAACCAACTGAGTACTGTAAAACCCAATAAGTTAAGGCAATTCAAATCGTTTGAGGAAACCGATTGCTACAAACCATTTGAGTTAAAAAAAACTTTTCAAAACTCTTTTCAAATGGGTAGAATTAACTTTCTGTAAATTGAGTTAACTACACTCATTTCATTTGATAAAGTTTACTGTTGGGTTTTACAGTGTCGTAAAAGTCTTTTTTATGCATTATATGTTAAAAAGGTTGGATCACACATAAAAAAAGTGAACATGGGTCACAAAACCAATTAAAAGTATATTTTTGAAAGCTGAGATTTCTACACCATAAGCCTTTTTTAAATGTATACTTGGTTAATAAATTATATTTGGACAAGATACCACGAACTGAGAGTTAAAAAAATCTGAATATAAAGAAAATTGTCGTTAAAATTGTCAAAATGGGACATGTCTATATTATAGGATTGTGCTGTGATGTAGAAAATATATATTTTGTTTAATGTGCCTTTCCAGAGACTTCATGACTAATTGGTCACCAATATTAGTACTTATAAATGGTATGTTTTTTCCTTACCTCCATCTATCTATTGACTTATTTACTTATTTTCTTATTTTTAAGGATTACAAAAATTGATATAACCCGTTGCACATTTTTTTGTAAAACTTGCCTTTTGATTATGTCTGTAAAAGCACATCGTACATTCATTTTGATAACCTTTAACATGTTAAAAAAAATAAAACATACAAAAATAAAATTGTCCAAATGTACAGATTTGATATATTTACTGTAGTAAATTTAAATCTTCATTGAACACAAACTTCAATTAAAATTCTAATGATTTTTGGCATAAAAGAAAAATCTATAACTTGACCCATACAGTGAATGTACCCATGCAACATAATTCCAGGTCACATATGATTAAAAGTAACAGTAAAAGTAATATTTATATAAGTTACAAAAATATCTTGAATTATTTTCTGAGCATTTAAAAGCATGCAGAACATTCTACTAAATCCTGAACATTAATAATAATAACAGTTAACTAACAGATAACTGTTTTAAACACTGATAAAAATACAAAATAATATAAATAATTAATAAATAAATAATTTTAGTTTTATAGCAACAAATCACCATATTCAAATCATTATGTTGAAATCTAATACATAAACCTGCAATAGCAGCCAAACGTCTTTTACAGACAACATCTTCCTACTCTATATAGTATGAAGCATAAAAAAATTGCCATTCAAATACCATCTAATACCTCTAAGACATGTCTTGCGTGGCTTTAAACACAGTTGGAAAACCTACACCAGAAAAGCAGGTTCCCATAATGCCTATAGCAGGCCGCAGGCACTGTGGGGCACCAGAGGAAACACAAGCCGGTCAAAAAAACACCGGCAGACCAGAACAACAATCCACTTCGCTTAAAAAATGACTATTCAGACAGCATTATAAACATGGCTCCAGGATATTTACTTTGGTACTACTTTCCCCCTCAGAGGGAATAGTGACTGAAAAAACATCCACATCAAACGCACACAGAAATAACTCTCATGTTTGTGATACCAGCACGCTGGCTTTATCCAGATATATGATTTCTTACCCTATAAATGTATAATTAGCGAGGCTGTGCTTTGATTTTCCCTGTATAAGCACATCGCAGATCGCCGTATCGGTGCTGTTTCGGGGGACGAACTTCACACACAGCCGCTCCTTCCTCAAAGCCTGTTCCTCTGAGACAGAAAGAGAAATAACAGTCATAACATAAACAGCCCTCGTTATGTCTTTCATTTATCAGCAGTCTCAAAACATTTACACCACAATCCATATGTGCCCTTATATCTTTCATAGATTCAGAGCTAAAATCAATGCGTCAAACTTATTTCCTTGACCTGCTTGTATTTGGGAAGATGTGTAAATAATGACATAACAATGTGTTTTCATAAAATATATATTTCCTAATGGTGTATTTAGACAGAGATATGTGCATTAATATTTGAACACCTTATAAATGCAACATTATGTGCCTTGAGGATCAATAAAAGGATATGTATGAAAACCTATCAAAATTACATTTTAAAAATGCTTTTGGGTGCTGGATGTGAATTTTTAGATTTAAAGGATGTACTTGAGTATATAGAGAGTCAACTAAGAATTTCACAAAGGGAAATATAATATGATCCCATAGGGAAATGTAACCATTCTGTTTTGAGAAGTTAATGGATTATTTGTATGAGATTAAATGTTTCTATATATGTCGATGAAATTAAACATGAATATGCTTAGCCTAATCAGAACCTTAACTTGGGCACGATTATTTTGCACAGAAATGTATGAGAAATATTATATTACTACCTAATTTTATTTATTTATTTATTTATTTATTTATTTATTTATTTATTTATTTATTTATTTATTTATTTATTTATTTATTTATTTATTTATTTATTTATTTATTTATTTATTTTTATTTATTCATGTATTTATTTATGTACAGTGTCCTGCATAATTGAGTACAGCCCATTTTGAAAATGAACATTATTATCCATTTCTCAGTGAATATAGGCAATGTATTTTGGTGCATTAAACAAGACAGATTTATTAAACAGATATATTTATTAAAATAATATTGTAGTCACAGAACATCTTTAGAAATGGAAATATAAAACTAACAGTCCTCATTTCATTACTTGAGTCATTACATGCAAAAATGTTGAACTCAATCAATCTAATCTGTCAAGCTAATTTTATTAAAAAATGTAAAAAAAAAAAAAATCCTCAAAATGTCTACTAAATTAAACAATTTCAAGGCTTACAGTCCTGTGTATGTTGGAGGTTCAATATGTACTGCAATATTGTTTACAGTTGTGCACAGCTCCACCCAAAGGAAGTTTATGTTTGTTGTAAATAAGGGTGTATTTATTATTTAGCAATGCTGTGAATATATTAGAATTGCAAAGAGTATATGCAGTAAAAATGTGAAACATACATATTTAGTGTCTTGTGCTCAGATTCCTCACTAAATGCAGTGATGTCTAACTTTACTGTAGTTTTCAAATGGCTGTGCAAATAGTATATAGTGCTGTCTTGAGCATTTTCAGGAAGTGTCACCAAAAATTGACATTTTTGCATTGGAAAACATTTACAGAGTAAACTGTCATGATGAAAACATGACAAAGCCATATGACTATCTTGTTCATAAACAATGGTGTCAGGACTTTTCATCTTGATGACACTGACACTGTCATTTACATAAATACTTGCTTTTGAGGAATGAGCTCTCCATTTTGAGCATGTGATATGCTTTTGCAGGTTATCAACTAGGTTTTGCAGTTTGTACTAATTGTTTTGAGAAATGCATTAACTGTTGTGCAAATGTAAACAGTGTTGTGAGAAATGCACCAAAGCCACTGAGAAAAACTGTGAATCAAACATATAAGTACAAATTAAATTGATGCAAATGAACATAAATTAGTAAAGAAAGAAAGAAAGAAAGAAAGAAAGAAAGAAAGAAAGAAAGAAAGAAAGAAAGAAAGAAAGAAAGAAAGAAAGAAAGAAAGAAGCCAGGCAGGCAGGCTGATAGACAGACAGACAGACAGACAGACAGACAGACAGACAGACAGACAGACAGACAGACAGACAGACAGACAGACAGACAGACAGACAGACAGACAAGATAGATAGATAGATAGATAGATAGATAGATAGATAGATAGATAGATAGATAGATAGATAGATAGATAGATAGATAGATAGATAGATAGATAGATAGATAGATAGATACAGTAGATAGATGGATATACGGATGGATATATAGTTATATAGATAGATAGGTAGACGGATAGACAGATGGATGGATGGATGGATGTATAGTTATATAGATTGATAGGTAGACGGATGGATGGATGGATGGATATATAGTTATATACTGTAGATAGATAGGTAGAAAGATGGATGGACTGATGGATATATACAGGTAGTTATATAGATAGATAGGTAGACGGATAGACAGATGATGGATGGATATATAGTTATATAGATAGATAGGTAGACAGATGGATGGACTGATGGATATATAGTTATATAGATAGATAGGTAGACGGATAGACAGATGGATGGACGAATGGATATATAGTTATATAGATAGATAGGTAGACGGATAGACAGATGGATGGACGGATGGATATATATGGTTATATAGATAGATAAGTAGATGGATGCATGGATGGATGGATGGATGGATTTGATTTTTGATAAATCCACAGCATCTGAAAGAGTGACAACTTGTGAATCATTTTTTTTTTCTCGTTATATTTACTTTTAGACAAACCATATTTCTTTTATCAGCAACACACAAGCCTCTCCTACAAATGAGCACTGAAAGTATGACCACCGGTTCTATGCTTTCTGTGCAGTATTGCCAAAAGTGCCAGGAGTAAAAATGTTACTATTTACCCCACCTGCGGGGCAAGTTGTAACAGACAGAGGGTTAGTTGTAACGCATGCTTATAAAGGCAGATTTCACACAATTCATTTAAATTCAGTTTACTTTAAATAGTATATTTCCTCAGTTTGTATTCCACATAGCACAGCATGTTTATTTATTTATCTATTGGATAAACACATTTGGATTTATTTACATTATCATACAATGCATTTATTTGCATTATTAGAAATAGTGTTATTTTTTCTATTGAAAATCTTTTCTATTTAAAACATCTTTATTTAAAAAAGTTCTCAACATTACACTCAAAATTCAACAATTATTTTGTTAGTTTAATTTGTGTCCAATAGTGTGTGGCTTATTTGTAACACCCTGTTACAACTAACCCCGCTGTGTTATGTTTTCCTCAAAACTGGCTGGCAGTCACTGTGTGTTTTTTTACATCTTTCAAAATGTTTCCATCTTTTAGTCTAGAAGATGGTGATCACAACAATATAAGACTGTACGCACATACATACATTTTTACATAAAAAAATATAGAGTGTAATAAGAAATACTTTTATGCTGCAAAAATAGTTTCTTCTGTGTTTCTCATCCAAATTTGGATGAACTTTTTCAATAATTGGCAGGAAGACGTCTGCCGACACTGTTGTGAAAACCTCAGAAGCTGGTTAACGCTAAACAAATACCTTTAAACTGCGTGTTACATTTTACTCCCCGTTACTTTGTGCCCCGTGCTCCCCTACTTCCTAAAAAAAAAAAAAGAAAGAAAGAAATGTCCCTATTTCCCCACAATTTATTCCAACAGACAAGTTAAAATATGCATTAATATTTAAAACCTTTATAAATGCAACCTATATGCGCCTTAAGCCCAAAAACATCACAGCAGTATATGAAAGCCCATCATAATTACATAAAAACGCCACTGGGTGCAAGAAAGGAATCTTCAGCATCAATGATATAACCAAAGTGACTGAGAATGAAACCACAATACAGTGGCGGTGGCATCTAATAAACATGACTTTACCACAATAAAGCGGCGCATTAAAACCAGCACCCGACGAGACTCCATCTTCCTTTTTTAGCAATTCCTACCAGACTGGGCCATATTACTCCTGAGCCCGTCCCATTCGTTTCGAGGCGGCGTCAGGGGCGAGGGCCGTGTAAATGCAATAATAATGAAAATAATAAACATGCTGCCCTCACTCTCGATGCCAAAAGAATATTGCGGTGAGAGGAGAAGAGAGAAGACGAGAAGAGGAGAAATACGTAGCACTCAAAAAGCACTAAAGCATCAAGGGAATGCATTTCATTAATATTAGATAACCACCATCCACTCCCGCTCTGCACAAATAAATACATAAATAAATAAGCACATCATAAAGAAAAAGCTGGGTTCTGGCAGAGATAAACAATGACTCATCGTTCTCCTCTCCTCCTTCCTCCGGGGCAAAATGTTTATTTTACTCGCTCGCGCTATCATAAATTAAGCTAAACCTGAGCCCATGAAACATTCACATTCACAAGCTCTGGAGAAGCGCTCCCTCAGGATGACTACAGAGAAGAGAGAGAGTGAGAGAGAGAGAGAGAGAGAGAGAGAGAGAGAGAGAGAGAGAGAGAGAGAAAGAGGATGAAAGAAAGAAAACAGGATTTTCTGAAGGAAACTGTGCTTACGGCTATCCATGGTGTCTTGGATGGGAGTGAAGCCCTCTGGCAAACAGTCCTTCAGGTCCATCAGCTTCATATCCACCACCACGTTGCATAACTGCTTCTGCCACAAAATTTAGGGATATAATCATGATTAAACCATTATGAAAGCATTATGCCAATGAAAGCACTTTTCCAAGACTGCTGAAGTTATGTTTGAAACCAGCCGCGTTTCAATTATGCATGATTCGCACCTGGGTCTGAGACCAAAAGTGTTTTTTAAGCATCAAAACAATAAAAGTGTTACACTGATTTAATTGTTATCTCTTTTGGAGTGTGTTAGGGCTGCACAATATATTGTTTCAACATCGATATCACAATGTGCTCATTTAAAAGTCACATCGCAAAGATATGCGATGTTCAGTCTGAATTATAGTTGACAAGGAGCCATAGAATTGTATTTAATAACTGTTACTTATATGGAATTAATATGATTTATGCAAAAAATACATATAAAAACAACAACAACAACAAAAAAAAAAAAATTCTCACTTAGAATGACTAGAAGTCTTGTTTCTAGTCTAAATATCTACATGTCTGTTCATGTCTACATCTGTTCAGTAAAGCATACACTTAGTGCACCACTTAGGGGGCTTCCACACAGGTTCTGCATCTTGTTTATATACACTATGAACAGCAGCTACGCTAATTATTTTCTTTATTCTCCATTTCCTCCTGGGGATACTCTTCCCGAGGCCCTCAGACTATGCAGAGTCACTGACTCGATCCAATACCAACGACGAGATGATCCCAAGGTTTCCATATCCTGGACCAGGCCGTATCCTGAGCAGCTACTGTGGTGGTCATGGAGGAGTGGAGAACATGAGACTGAAGCCTGTGACGCTCCAGAGACAGACGAGTCTTCGCTGAGGCCAGCTTCCAGCCTCCGCCACTGAGACTGCAGCTCTGCACAAGACGTTTGGCCAGCGGAGAAATTAAAATGATCGTGCCCAACTGAGCCTGGTTTCTCTCAAGGTTTTTTTTCTTCACTTCCACCATTTAGTGAAGTTTTTTTTCCCTCTCCGCTGTCGCCACTGGCTTGCATGGTTCGGGATTTATAGAGCTGCGCATCGTTGGATTTGCTCTTCAGTGTTTGGACTCTCAGTAGTGATAATTAAACCACACTAAGCTAAACTGAACTGAACTTAAACACTACAAACTGTTCCTAGTTACTATGACCTTTTATGTGAAGCTGCTTTGACACAATCTACATTGTATAAGCGCTATACAAATAAAGATGAATTGAATTGAATTGAATTGAATTGAATGTCAAAGTGAAAACAAGATTATTTCACTTACCACACCGCCAGATAATCTCCTTAAAAAAAAAAAAACTTTCACAATTTCTTCTGACGGTGAAAACTAACCAATATTTTTACTTTGTCTAAGACTTTTATTGATCTTTGGACTAGAAATAAGACAAAACAAAATCGTCAAATAGAGCTTTTCAAACCATCTTGTAAAACTGTATTCATATTGTAATATTTATCACAGAAAAATAAAATATCGCAATGCCAGATTTTTTCCAATATTGTTCAGCCCTTAGCATGTGTGCTGATTTATTTATAATTTTTTTTTTAGCTATCAAACATTTTCACCCACTTTTCAGTGTCATTATTTGTAGCGATAGTTTTAGTAAAAATTTATAACAATTTAGTTTAAGGAGGGTTGGGCGATGTCGACCAATTTGGCATTGTACGTAATTATTTAATTTATAATGAATTATATAATTGTAGCCTACCGTTTCAACTACCTGACCCGCATGCTCTTTGTTTTACCCATAACAAAATCTTAAATAAATAAAGATAAGTTACACAAACATTACCACCTGTCAATCACTTTTTCCGGAACTCTGGCATGAATAGGCAGAGTGATCAGTGTCGTTATAATGGCGTTGACAAACATGGTAGGTAAAAAGGTGCACAACCAACAGCAACCAGCCAACAGTTCTTGAGGTTTTCGCTAAAATGACTAAGTACAAGCGTGAATGCGAAAGATTGAAGCAGTGTACTGACGCTGTGACACATTACCTGATAGATTTAAAAGTCGTTAGATAGACACAAGATTAATTAAATATCATGTTTAACAACTATAGTGAGATGCCAACGGTCGGTGTCGCTCGCGTAGATGGAGATTGCCGGAAGTCGCTCACTCTCCATAGAAATGAATAGTTGCTTGCCGCTTTGCTACTGCGAGTCACTTGTAGTGTAAATGAGGCTTTAGTGTTAAAACTTGTTCTTTTATATATTCAACTAGTATAGCTCCGAATAAATATGCGATATTATTTCACCCATTTTTGGCTTTTTCTTTCCCCAAATGATCCTTTGAAACGTTGAAGCATTTAAACATGAATTTCAAATGCTTTCCATAGATATAAAATACCTTCTGTGAATTTATTTATTTATTAATTTTTTTTGATGTAGACACCAAAACGGTGGCGCCTCGTCTTTGACCCACCTACAATAAAGAAGGCTGCTGTAATATTTCGCACACAGATTTGTTGAATTGCTGCCCTCTTTTAAGCATGCGAGCACCTGTGCGCTAGCCATCATCTTCAGACATGGCAGCCAGCGCTCGGGCCAGTCGGTGGCAGGCCAAATTGCTTGTGCTTCAGAACAGGGAGTACTTGAAAACAATCAGGAGCTGTTTAGTTGACATTTTCAAGCATGACTTTTTCCCTCTGCCTTTCCAGCCTGCACTCATTACGCTTCCATTTTTCGCGGTAATAAATAGCAATAATGCAGCAAAAGCCCTGAAAGAGTGCAGCAAGCGTGGCGTGACGTGATGAGTCCGACATTCTGGAAGCCGTCGCTACTGTTAGCCGGCAGTTATTACCACTATGGACCATTTTTATTCATAGTTCTGACTGGAGGGTACAAATATGGATGAATGCTATTACTATGCATGAGGTTTTGTTTTTTTCTTAACACGTTTCTTTTTTTTTTTTAATAAAAGATGCGGGAGAGATTTTTCCCATCAGGACCTGACAAAGGGCCATCTACCTCCAACCCTGAGTATGATAAATCACAAACTGTTTACTTCCCACCACATAATTCACTGGCTAATTCTGTAGAATCTGTTTTTGTCATAGACAATTACAGTGGGGGCCACTTTGACTGACAGACAAAATAGCCTTTGTTGATGGCGCTGCCATGTTTTATTAGCGTCAGGGACTTCAAAACAGTGCAGACACACATTTTAAGACTCCACGCTGGAGAGGTGGCAGAGGGGACTGATGTGCTACATACTAAAACTGCAGCTCTCATTGAACTTGATCAAGAGGCAGGAATTGACCTGAGTAAACCAGCCACAGTGGTGCTTTGCTATGTCGTTTCTGAATCTCAGAACTTTCCCGGAGGTTAGCGTTTGAGCAGGCGCTGTCTTTATTAAGATATGTTCACTGCTTTACAGTGGCCTGGGATGCATTTTTGATGATGATAATTAAATGATTAGTTAGCACACCAAATGGAAATTCTGCTATTAATTCCTCACACCTTTGTAATAACAATCCCCTGAGAAATTTGTCCATCAAGTTTAGAAAAGAAACCAAAAATATTGTCAAAACATTCCATGTGACAGTGTTTCTGTAATCACATAAAGCTCTAAACATCATTTATTCATTCATTTACGTTTCGGCTTAGACCCATTGTTAATCAGGGGTCACCACAGTGGAATGAACCACCAACTTATCATCAAATAATAATAAAAAAAATTGACCAATAATGCACCAAGAATATAACTCACTCGACATAAACACGCTGTGCTGTTCCATAAATTCAATGTGTTTACGAACACATTCACATGCTGATGTTTAATCTAAAGATACACAAACATGGACATATGTACACTACAAAAGTCTTATCGTTGATCCCAGTTGTAAGAGCAGCTAATAATAACTTGACTTCTAGTTGATCATTTGGAAAAGTGGCAGAAGGTAGATTTTTCTGATGAATCATCTGTTGAACTGCATCCCAATCATCACAAATACTGCAGAAGACCTACTGGAACCTGCATGGACCTAAGATTCTCATAGAAATCGGTCAAGTTTGGTGAAGGAAAAGTCAAGGTTTGGGGTTACATTCAGGGGGCGTGCGAAAGATCTGCAGAGTGGATGGCAACATCAACAGCCTGAGGTATCAAGACATTTGTGCTGCCCATTACATTACAAGCCACAGGAGAGGGCAAATTTTTCAGCAGTATAGCACTTCTTCTCATACTTCAGCCTCCACATCAAAGTTCCTGAAAGCAAAGAAGCTCAAGGCGCTCCAGGATTGGCCAGCACAGTCACCAGATATGAACATTATTGAGCCTGTCTGGGGTAAGATGAAGGAGGAGGCATTGAAGATGAATCCAAATAATCTTGATGAACTCTGAGTCCCGCAAGAACGCTTTCTTTGCCATTTCAGTTGACTTTATTAAGTTATTTGAGTCATTGCAGAGATGTATGGACGCAGTCGTCCAAGCTCATGGGAGTCATACACAATATTAATTCAATTTCCACTGCATCATGACTTTATATTGTATACTGTACATTATTTCTGTTAAGTGACAAGACTTCTGTCTAAGCAAAGTCAGACCTTACTGTCCTAATTAAAGAATTAAAAATCAAGACATGATCATATTTTATTTTAGTAAAATATGCGTAATCTAGATGCTTTTGTATTTTATGTAAGCCACTTCAGATATCAAATGATCAACTAGAAGTCAAGTTATTGTTTGTTGTTCCTAAAACTTAAATAGGCGACAAGACTTAGGTAGTGCATACTGCAATTAGGGGCTTTAATTTAATTCCAGAAGTAAATGCTTTTATAGAATCTCAAGACATGTTGTTTTCCAATATTGCTTAATATATCTGCTTTATGAAGATTATGTATCTGCTATGTTTCATTACATTTTGAGACATTTAGATGTTTGACAGAGCAACTGCCTTTTCCTGCAAAGGGATATACTTTTGAGGCCAAAGGTTAATGTGATATTAATGACTTACTACGTGACAGAAGAATGTGTACACATGTCTTATGAAATGATTGGCCCAGTCATTGAATGTGTCATAATGTCAACAATTTAATATAATTTACAATTAAAAAAATGTTAATTGAATAATTTAATTTTTATTTTTATTTAATAATATATATTTGTATAATATAATAATATAATTTTTATTTTTTTAATAATAGAATTTTTAACTAACTATATACCCACACACACATACATACATACATACATATTTATACATATATATATATATATATATATATATATATATATATATATATAATATATATATATATATATATATATATATATATATATATATATATATATATATATATATATATATACATATAAAAAAATATACATACATATATATACATACATATAAAAAAATCTATATATATATATATATATATATATATATATATATATATATATATATATATATATATATATATATATATATATATATATATACACATGTAGGCTGAGAATACTGCTCATTTTCGACAGAACTTTGAGATAGCCCTTACAGGTTATTGCATCTGAACTCTTCATTTATACTTTTTATAATGATATTTAATAATCTACAAAGTGGATGGATGATTGGATAAATAATGATAAAGGGATAAAAAAAGATAAAAATTTGATTAACAACATTCTTCAAAACATAATCTTTCATGTTTAAAGGAAGAATGAAAGTCATACAGGTTTCGAATGACACGAGGGTAAACAATGCCAGATTTTCCATTTTGCAATTTAAAAAATTTATAATATAACATTTCCTTGTGGCCCCCAGACATCTGTTGGAAACACTTGCAACAAAGAAAAAAAAACAGATTTAGATACTTTTTTTAATATATGGGCTGAGATAAAAACCTATTAAAAATATTCATTATGTTAATCAGCAAAAGGCATTTTGTTACAACAGCGCATATAAAAAGAAAAAGCAGATGTACTGGTGAGATGTAACACTGAATAACAATGACCCACCAAAACAAGCCTATTTATGCCATTATAACAAACACACATGAGAAAGCTCTCGGCAGGCCAGGCCCACTTACAAAAACTCTTTAATGCACATGCAGAGCTTAGTTTGAAACTTACAAGTTCAGTTTCACAAACAGGGCTCAGCTTCAACCAGTAATATTCCTTCAATTAATTAGGGTGATAAAGCAGCTTTTGTAAAAATGCCTTAGAAAAACATATTACTAATGTGTGTCTTCAGACTAATCAAGGACATATTTTAAGATTTTCAGTTGAGACAGCTCATACATGCAGTTTAGCCTAGGATCTGCTTTAAGCCTTGTCTAGGAGACTGGGGGATATTTTTTATATACAGGTAAATCCAACATTATCAGCCCTCCTATGAAATTTGAATACTTTTTTAAATAAAAAGAGAATATTTTTCAACATAATTGTTTTAATTACTAGATTCTAATAACTCATTTATTTTGTCTGTGCTGTGCTGACAGTACACATCTTGCAAGATACTAGCCAATCATTTTTTTTTAAATCTTAAGGAGGATAATAATATGGACCATAAAAAAGATTATAATAAAAAAACTGCTTTTAATGCAGCCAAACTAAAAGAAATACTATTTCTACAGAAACAATGATATAGAAAATACTGTGAACATGTGCTTAAACATAAATAATTTAAAAAAGAATTACAACTTTGTAAAAAAAGGGTTAATAATTTTATATATGTGTCTTAATCTCATTTTACTGTCATTGCTTAAGACCTTTTCATTTGTCATTTGTTCGTTTGTTCGTATGATTGTTAGTTTGTATGTTAGTTTGTACGTTCTTTCGTACGTACGTACGTACATTTGTTCGTCCGTACATTTGTTCATTAATTGTAATGGAATTTAACACTTGTGATAAGTTTTTGTTTGCAGACTTTAACCCAGTGCATTTCATTTGCTTTAATATATGTTTTTCACACAATTTACAACAATAGTTACACTCAGGACACGAAGGGCAAATGTCCTAATTGAAATCCATTAAAATTGTGATTTTTTAAATTATGTTCAACATTTCTGACCGTTTTCTCAGGTCTGAGCTACAGTATGAAGCAAATGCTCACTTTTTACTGCTTAGAATTTAGCATATGAAAAATTACTAATTTATTTGTTTTCAAAAAAGTACCAACAACTGTTGTTTACAACACCAAATAAACTAATAATTAAAAGGGTTTGCATACTTAAAAGCGAATTAATTGTGTGAGATGCTGCAGCAATCAATGTCACTGAAACAGAAATTACATAATGAAATATAATATGTTTATGACCATTTTATTGACGAACAAGAGATCATTTTATAACAACATGCAAATAACAAAGTCGATATCACTTTATTTTGACAGTCCCTTTAACATTTTGTTGATTATAAGTTACATTGCAACTACATGGCAACTTATTAGAGTACTCTAGATACTCTAATATAATTATTAGACCATTAGTAGACTTTTTAGGTTGAGATTAGAGTTAGGGTTAGTGTAAATTGACATTTACTTGCAAAGTTTCATATAGTGAGGAGAATGTATGTTGTGCAGTAGTATCAGCAGATATTAAGCAGAGTGTCTACTAATAAACTAATGAGACTTGCTGGCATGTAGCTGGAATGTAACTAGTATTCAACTACAGTAAATGTGCAAAAGGGACCATCAAAACAAAGTGTTACCATTAAGTTTAAAGCATTAACTGAGATAGGTGTCAACATGAACCATCATGTTGGTATGTATACCATTGTAACCTTAAGAAATGTGGATCCTAGAAAAAGAAACCCTGTAAACATACAGTATGTCATTTTTTTATAAGACATATGCTATCTGTTGCCTTTGCTTAGAGTGCAAATGGAGGAACAATAAAATCAGGGTAGCTCAAGCTTCACATCGTTCACCTTAAATGAAGACCGATAACCCGAGCAGCATGACACAGCCACCTGTTTCACTCTCAACACAGATACATACACATAAAACGGCGCTCGTTCTCAATTTAGCTTAGCCAATCCAGAGGTAAACGTTCAAATAGTTTCAATCCACAGAGGAATCTTTTAAAATAGGTGCTGCTTTAGTAGGCATTTCGGATGGCTGTTTGATGTGTCATATTTCATAATCGAGAATCCCCATAACCAGAAGTTTGACATTTTTTGGATGTTTTCTCCATCTTTGATGAATGGCTGGGAGGTATTCGGAAAAATCTACAGGGACCAGGTTAATTGAGCCAAATGAAACTGTAAACTACTAACGCATAGAGCTGCGTTTATGAATAATCATAAACCAAACTCCTTCGGGAGAACTGTAGATCAGCAACAAATGTTCAAATGAGAGCATGCTGGGACTTCACAAACATCAAGTGAAAAATAAAAAATAAATAAATAAAAAAACATCGTAAATTCAGTGAAGTATTTGCATTCAATTTGTATATTTCACTTTAAGGCAAGACGGTCCACGTTAATAGAGTAAATAGATAAACATAATAATGATAATAATAATAATAATAATAATAATAATAATAATAATAATAATAATAATAATAATAATAATAATAATAATTAAAACAACATAAAATATATAAAATATTATACAATAATAAAAACAACAACAATACTACTACTACTAATAATAATATTAATGATAATAATAGTAATAAAATAAAACAATAACAATGATAATAAAACAATAATAATAACAACAACAACAACAACAACAACAATAATAATAATAATAATAATAAAATAACAACAACAACAACACTACTACTACTACTACTACTACTACTACTAATAATAATAATAATAATAATAATAATAAAATAACAACAACAACAACACTACTACTACTACTATTACTAATAATAATAATAATAATAATAATAATAATAATAATTATTATTATAATAATAATAATAATAATAATAATAATAATAATAATAATAATAATAATAATAATAAAATAACAACAACAACAACAACAACAACAATAATGATAATAATAGTACTAAAATAAAATAATAGTGATAATTATTAAATATATTACAATATTTACAATTTACAATTATTACAATTATTTACAATTATTACAATATAAAACAACAATAATAACAACAACAACAACAACAACAACAACAACAATAATAATAATAATAATAATAATAATAATAATAATAATAATAATAGCAATAATAATAATAATAATAATAATAATAATAATAATAATAATAATAAAATAACAACAACAACAACAACAATAATGATAATAATAGTACTAAAATAAAATAATAATTATAATTATTAAATATATTACAATATTTACAATTTACAGTTATTACAATTATTTACAATTATTACAATATAAAACAACAACAACAACAACAACAACAACAACAACAACAACAACAATAATAATAATAATAATAATAGCAATAATAATAATAATAATAATAATAATAATAATAATAATAATAATAGGAATAATAATAATAATAATAATAATAATAATAATAATAATAATAATAATAATAATAATAATAATAGGAATAATAATAATAATAATAATAATAATAATAATAATAATAATAATAATAATAATAACAATAACAATAATAATAATAATAATAATAGGAATAATAATAATAATAATAATAATAATAATAATAATAATAATAATAATAATAATAATAATAATAATAATAATAATAATAACAATAATAATAATAACAACAATCTTCATATTTCTCTGATGAAATAAATAATTGAAAACATGTTTCTATGGTTTTCAAATGTTATGTTTAAAACCATATGAAAATCCGATATATGATCATACTGTATATGAACTCGGTACTGTATATGCAGTTAAATAGCTAATATATTTAGACGTGTGTACAAATTTATCATTTCAATGGTATGCAAATTCTTGGGATGCAGTAAATGTGATAAAGGTAACATTTAAAGGTATAGTTCACTTAAAACTGAAATCTACCCACTATTTACTCGCTCTCAAGTGGTTCCAATCCTTTACGAGTTCCTTTTTTTGTTGAACACAAAAGAAGATATTTTGAAGAAAGCTTAAAACCTGTAACCATTAACTTCCATAGTATGAAAAACAAATATTATGGAAATCAAGGGTTATAGGTTTCCAGCTTTCTTCTAAATGTCTTACTTTGTGTGTTTAACAGAAGTAAGAAACTCATAAAGGTTTAAAACAAGTTAGGGAAGAATAAATGATGACAGAATTTCTCTTTTTTTGGGTTAACTAACCCTTTAACGTGCATTTGAATGCTTTTTTATTATAGATTTTTTTTTTTAATAAACCTGACCCTTAATGTAAAAACTGACAGCATAAAAAAAAATAATGTTTCGCCTTAAAGTAGCTTGTGATCAAAGATCTGCTCTGAAACCTTATAAGGGATGAACTGAAGCAAACGAGCCAAATGACGGCATGTGTGAAAAACACTGGAGAAAAACTCTCAGCGAACATGTTAAAACTTACACGTTTCCACTTACATTTTTGGAGGTGGCAGCTCGGCTGAAGCACAGATAGCGCGTGACCTTGGATTTGAATATGCTGTCCTTCCACAGGTTGGCGTCAAAGCCATCTGTTGTTTGTGCAACCTACGTGAAAAGAAAAAAAACACACAGAGAGAAGAGAATGTGCATCGAGGTGAGATGGAGTTAATGTATGGACAGAGTACACGTTTCTTTTTTTTCCTGCTCTTGGTTTAATTAAGGCTTGCTTGAGCTCTCACTTCATCTCATTAAAGCCTGGAGAAGATCCTCAGCCTCCTCAAAAAAAGAGGGGTAAAAATACCAGCAGCCCCCCGTGGGACAAGCAGGATGAGACAAGACCTCACAAAGAAGGCCTGGAACAAGCTAAATGAGTCTTCACATGTGCTCAAGCAGCTGCCTTTCTCAAATACAGTACAAACAATGGCAGTGATGCAATCACTGTTTAATCACGGTGTAATGATATGCAACAGGATGTCAGATTAGAATTAGTATTTCAATGACAGGACGTGAAACTTATTGAACTGCATTGATATATTATATTATATTATATTATATTATATTATATTATATTATATTATATTATATTATATTATATTATATTATATTATACTATATTATATTATATTATATTACATTATTTTACATTATATTAAATTATTTTATATTATATTATATTATATTATATTATATTATATTATATTATATTATATTATATTATATTATATTACATTATTTTACATTATATTAAATTATTTTATATTATATTATATTATATTATATTATATTATACTATATTATATTATATTATATTACATTATTTTACATTATATTAAATTATTTTATATTATATTATATTATATTATATTATATTATATTATATTATATTATATTATATTATATTATATTATATTATATTATATTATGTTAAATTATTTTATATTATATTATAGCTGTCGCCTCACAGCAAAAAGGTCGCTGGTTTGAGCCTCGGCTGGGTCAGTTGGCGTTTCTGTGTGGAGTTTGCATGTTCTCCCAGCATTCGCGTGAATTTCCTCCGGGTGCTCCGGTTTCCCCCACAGCCCAAAGACATGTGGTACAGGTGAATTGGGTAGGCTAAATTGTCCGTAGAGTATGTGTTTAGTCCGCTGTGGCGACCCTGGATTAATAAAGGGACTAAGCCGAAAAGAAAATGGATGAATACATTATTTTATATAAAATTAACTTATATTATAATATATTATATTATATTATTTTATATTATATTATATTATATTATATTATTATATTATATTATAGTATATTATATTATGTTATATTACCATTATATTTAATATTATATTATATTATATTATATTATATTATGTTATGTTATGTTATATTATATTATATTATATTATATTATATTATATTATTTTACATTATATTATATTATATTATATTATATTATATTATATTATATTATATATTATATTATATTATATTATATTATATTTATATTATATTATGTTAAATTATAATATATTCATATTATAGTATATATATATTATAATTATTTTACATTATATTATATTATATTATATTATATTATATTATATTACATTACATTATATTATATTATTTTATATTATATTACATTACATTATATTACATTACATTTACCTGATTAAAAGGTATTTACAGTTCACTTTATTAATGGTGTATAATAAATATGCAAATAGGACTAATACAAAGAAATGTCTATTACTCCCATTCTGCACAACATGATTTGTGGTATGATAGCATTAAGGGGGGGTTCTTGAATGGTTCTCGAATCTGATTGGCTGATAGCCGTGTGATATTCTGCAATATCAGAACTCGTACAGCAGGGGTCTCAAACTCAATTTACCTGGGAATCGCAGGAGGCCAAGTTTGGGTGGGGCTGGGCCGCATCAGGTTTTGCACAAGAAATTAATTATATTATTAATTATTAATTTTTAAATGGTTCATTTTTTTCATCTTATTTTGTGTTCAAAAAATAAAAATGTATAAAAAATAAAAATAAGAGATTTGAGAAGATTGAATTTTTTTTAACACAAAATAAGCTGAAAAAATAAACAAATGAAAAATTAATAATAAAATGAATAAATCAGTAATAAACAGTAATAATATAATAATAATATTTACTTTGATCCGCTGTAAGCAACACTGTGTTGTTGTCATTTGTTTTGACTACTTTTACATCATATAGAAATATATGTAATGTTTATTTTGTGAGGCAATGCAAATACAATTCAGGTAGAGCGATGCAAATTATCCACAAATAACGGTGCGACTCTATAATTGTTATAATTGGTTTTCCGGGGGACTTTTATTGCCGATGTACAGGTGTTGATTGTGTGACTGCAGACGACTACATTAGGTTGCATTAATTTCCTTACTTTTCTTTATCCCGCCGTGTATGCATCACTTTAATGTCTTTTCTGCTCACTGCGCGCGAAACAATAACCACCAACCAATGAGAGTGATTGTAAATGCAAGAAAGTTGATTGGTTGAAATATTGTTCAGGACTAATAGTTAAACGTGAATTTACATATTTATAATGTCCCCTGGGCAGTAGCTTAAAAACTTTTTTTGAAGTGTTGTTAATGAAGCACGCTGGGACAAATGTCTGCATGTGCCCAATAGAAAGGAGGCATGTCGACTCCATGTCAACGCTACCTGCGTCAAGCCCAACCAATGTCCTGCCCCCAAGAGCCATATACCCCACTGTGATTGTTGGGTTCGTTTAGCTCCACACACAAAACTGTAAAGTGTAATACATATCAAACTTGCGGGCCGCTCTAACATTAAACTTTGAAATTAAGGCGAGTTTGAGACCCCTGTCGTACAGCCTCATCCTTCTGTATTACTCCACCCACATGTGGAGTAACAGCAGATCAATAAACTCACTAGTTTGACAAATATTGCAGCTGTTGGACAACATAATGTACTTTTGAGGCTTTTTCAGGCGAGAATGTAGTTGTTTAGATTGCAACTATGCAGTTCATTTATAAGGATAGTGCCTATTTTAAGTATTTATAATTTCAGAGATACAGCATATCGGCATCCATTAGCCTGTCACACTGAGCAGAGCAAAGACAGTTGGCGTTCCGCCACAAGATGGCGACAGAGACTGCATTAGCCCTTACAGGAGAAAAACGCAGCATAATTTCCAACTATAGCTGATCAAATAATTATAAACTTGGTAAGTGACTTTCTAAGTCGATCTTTCTCTTTTGTATGTTGTAGTGCTGTACCAATACCATAGTCTGGTAGTGTTTCTGGTAGTGTTTGCTAAGTGTTTCTATTATAGTGTTTGTGATCTCACAATTGAAACTGATAAATACTGGGAAATCTCTGTAGACTGATGGCATTTCATGCCGTTCAGCCATATAATCTTAAATATCAGCAAAATCACCTGCTTTGTCTTCACTTTAGACAATTACGCTAGAGAACTCATTTAAATACCAGTTCTAAAGTGATGTTTGTGAAGTAGCAACGGTTTTTGGTGTTTCTGGTGTCAGCTGCAGATGTAAATGAATGGCGGAAGAAAAGTAGTTCCTCATACAAAAGATTTTTAGACTCTCCGTTGTGATTTTCCCACCGAACGATTATCGAACGGCTGTATAAAGGCAACATCACATGAGTAGCAGTGCGATATGGCTGTATTTTGTCACTGGTGGCAATGCACACCTCCCACCAGTGCCGACATACAGCCATATCGCACTGCTAATCGTTTGATATTGCTCATATATTGATATTGAAAGATTACAAATTTCTTTAAATATATAAATTATATTTTTATATTGTAAGATGGCATTCTAAGGGATAAGGTTTGACTGCCCATGTGTAAAAGGCAGTATAGTTTCTCCAAAGTAATGCAAATTATAAGTTCTAGGCACATCAGGTCTGACTGCCTATGTGTGAAATACATTGTCATGTCTCCAAAGTAATGCGTATTGAAATTTCCAAGCACGGCAGTGTCTTGTGTCTAACAATGGCCAGGAAACCAGAAACAAGATTTTTGTACTAAACCGGTAATGGCAGTTTTCTGTTTCTACTAATAAGCCCTGCATCCTAAATTGTGCATTTACTGTAACTTGAGTGCCAGCAGCAGCAGAACAGATTTTTCGATGAACAACACAGCGACAGTGAGTTCTTATTAAAGGATTCTACTTAGAAGATACCTGAAACTTCTTCTGATTGTCTTTTAATTGAATATATATATATTATATATATATATATATATATATATATATATATATATAATATATATTATATATATATATATATATATATATATATATATATAATAATAAATTATATTATTGATGCAAATTATTATAACAAATTTATTGTTATATATGAATTATTTATTATTGATATATCATGTTTGCCACCTCAATTCAACTTTGGGTCAGAAATCCCTTTTCACATAACCAGGCACAACTAATGACCTTTTGCAAATTACCTAATGACCTTTCATTAAGCCTCGACAGGCACACATTATACTTTCAGAGAAGATAGACAGACAGACAGACAGACAGACAGACAGACAGACAGACAGACAGACAGACAGTAAATGTGGTTGTCCCAGAGCTCTCAGGAGGAGTCTATACATCAGCACAATATCCAGCTCTCTTTCCCATCGCCCTCCTCCCTTCACTAGACAACTCGTCCTGGACACTTTTTCCAGGTCAGTGCCCTGCTCCTCCTGACAGCGTAAACAAAGAGCCGGAGCTGTGAAGCCCAAAGTCAAACAGGGAGGAAACCAGGCACCAGAGGAGTCAGTTTGCCACCGCACAGCCGGGTCAGACACACGCAGACTGAATGAGGAAACAGTTGATAAACACTAGGACTGGCAGAAGGAGGAGAAAAGCCTCTTCTTCTTTAAAAAAAAGTACTTAAGGCAAAGCAGATGAATAGCGTATTAAAAAAATACTTCCATTAAGAATTGCAAACATTTTAAACTAGTGTTTAAATATGCAAATAAGATTTTATTTATTAAATAAATGCTAATTTGCACATTTCTTGCACACATTGTCATAAATTCAGATTCAAAATTCTTCTTTTTGACAATTTAGAGTCAAAGGTTTTTACAAAATATATAATTACAAACAGCTAGAAAAAAAAAATCACAATATTACATTAAATAAAATGCTTTATATGATCAGGCAATATATGATCTTTTTATTAATTCGTTGATTCATTCATTCATTTTTCTTTGCCTTAGTCCCTTTATTTATCAGGGGTCACCACAGCCGAATGAACCACCAACTTATCCAGCATATGTTTTACACAGCAGATGCCCTTCCAGCTGCAACCCAACACTGGGAAACATTCATACACTCTTGCATTCTCACACATACACTACAGCAAAATTCTGTTTATTCAATTCACCTGTACCGCATGTCTTTGGACTGTGGGGGAAACTGTAGCAAACCCATGCGAACACGGGGAGAATATGCAAACTCCACACAGAAACGCCAACTGACCCAGCCAGGGCTCGAGCCAGCTACCTTCTTGCTTTGAGGCAACAGTGCTAACCACTGAGACAGTGTTGCCCCCTCCATGCCAATTCTTTGCTTATATTCTGTACGCCTGTTTCACACCGCAAGCAGAGCGTGAGCAGCATGTGTGCAGCATGTATGGAGAGCAGAAGCAGTGCACAGGCATTTGCCTTTCACACCGACTGCGTCTGCAGCACGCAGCTCATCGGCAGCTGCTGCACAGATCAATCCATCTCAGTCTATTCTATAGTTACCTATCTATCTATAAATGCACTTTTTGTTTTACTTTTCATCTGCACCATGGCCCGCGGCAACTTTCTCCTATGCTGTTTCCTTAACCTGCAAGTCTTTATTTCCCAAATCATATAGATCCTAAAGAACTGTATGCTTATCAAGCTCTGAGGAGTGTCATTCATGTCTTTTCAGGTGCACTCGGTCAGAAGTCAATCGCCTGTGATATCATATCTTTTCATTCATTCATTCATTTCTTTTCATCTTAGTCCCTTATTTAGTCTGAGGTCACCACAGCGGAATGAACCGCCCAACTTATCCAGCACATGTTTGCCCTTCCACAAACGGATGCCCTTCCAGCCGCAACCCATCTCTGGGAAACATCCATTTACATTTACATTTACATTTAGTCATTTAGCAGACGCTTTATCCAAGCGACTTACAAATGAGGACAAGGAAGCAAGGAAACATCCATACACACTCATTCACAACACATACACCACGGACAATTTAGCTTATCCAATTCACCTGTACCGCATGTCTTTGGACTGTGGGGAAACTGGAGCACCCGGAGGAACCCACGCAACTCAGGGAGAACATGCAAACTCCACACAGAAACGCCAACTGACCCAGCCGAGGCTCGAACCAGTGACCCTCTTACTGTGAGGCGACAGCACTACCAACTGCGCCACCGCATGTCATTTTATTATTAGTTACAAAATGACAATAGTTATAATAATATTTATACAATATAGTTGTAATGATATTTATACATCATCAAATTAGTCTGCAACTTACTAAGCAAAACTGATAGTCAAATTGTTTTAAATTTGGTTTTGTAGTTTAGGCCCAAATAAATATTTTTTTGCTGTTTTAATCGTTTAAGTTCATTTGACTGAATGTATAAAAATCAGTGGATATTATTGATGCATTCATTGGGTGAAATTGCTACTTTTAACTGTCATTCAATGTGTTTTTGGTCATTATCAATGCACTATCACTTTAATTGAGCGTGAGCAGAGCGGCAAAAATAGACCCTAGCTTCAGTGATACTCACGCCTCGTGCTGATTCTGTGTGCAGTATGAAAGCCCTAATCTGTTAACATGGATGCAGAAAAAAAACATGCGCTGCTCACACTCTGCTCTCGCTTGCAGTGTGAAACAGGCTTGATTCATTATATGGCTAAAAACAGATAAAACATTCTACGTAATGTCTCCCTTCACTCAATAAAAGCTAATCATTGCGCCACCATGCTGCCATTCCTCAGTAATCTTTTTTTTTCCTTTCAATTAAAGTGTTAAATCTTAAGAATAGCTAACAAACAGCAAAAGTTGTAAATATCACTCCATAAACACAGTGACAGTGGACATATAAGCACTGTTACATCTGATTCACACGCGGCTTGACGGAGGGTGTGACTTAAGTTGGGGCTGACGTGATCATCATAGGAGTGTCAGCCAATGAAATTAGTCCGCAATTGGCTATTTACTGAGCTGAGGTATTTGCATAAAGCCATCTGATTGGCTGACGCTTCCATTGGCATTTGAAAAGTTCAGAAATTCCCAACTTTTGCAGCGAGCACAATTCAGTTCAGCAATGCTTGATGTCACCCATATCAAAGTGAATGGGAAGCGTTGACGCTGATGCTCCATGTGAATCGGGCATTACAGCACAATGCAAAACAAAAACTACTTTTCACAAAAACTGATATTTTGTTTGTTGGTTAACAAATCAACTAATGATTGTCAAATTATCTTATGCATTTGTTTATATGGCAAAGCATGTTTTTTTCACCAAGAAGGTCGACACAGATACCAAAGGCAGATACTGATAAGTTCAGGGACTGGTGTGTGGACTTTGGGGGTTTACGATGTGGATCACATGTTGATTGGTCAGTTGTATGTCTCATCTGTTTGCGCTTTGGTCACATGGTCAAGAAAGACAGAAACTAGTTGGTAAACTTTGCTCTGTTCACTTTATTTGCTCTGGCTTTACACTGATCTTTTCTGGCTCTACTGCTATAAGTCTATCTTCGGGGGCCTACTCTCTTTGTCTCTCTCTTTCTCCCCCAAAACTTTATTTTACATTTAAGCTGGGTACAATTATAATCATATGTTTTCATCATTTCATGTTTTATCTTTTTTACTGTTATTTTGTAACTAATTCAGATGTGACCATTGCAAAATATTATCATTAAATCATCTTATTTTCATGTATTTGTGAATTACTTTTGATTTAACATCAACACTTAATTGTTCCATATTGCAATACAATACAATCACATAATAGCAACGCTCTCCCACATTTTTAGCTATTATTACTGCTCTTATTTCCGTTTTTGATATAAAATTGCAGAAGGATGGTTTGACTAAAAATGTAGTTTTTCACCATCATACTGATAACTTTTTAGTCATTCGGCAGAACTACAGTTTGAGCCGCTGTAGTTAAAACTCATTCTTTACTCCTGTTTGTTCGAATAACAAAACATCTTTGATTCTGCTGATTCGTGAAGACCTACTGTTCAAAACACAAATCATGTTCTGATTTTAAAACTTAAAGAAATGTTAAAACAACACCAAATGACTAATCTCTCAATCATCATTTATGCGTGGCTGTGTAAACGTTGTTACAAATCAAGATGAAAGTTTGTGCATACAAAGTGAAACAGTATATAAATAATGTTTTATGTCAGGATAATTTAGTTCTTGCTAAAACTAGCAACTAAAATCAAAGTCAAAATGAAAGATTTGATTTTAGATGCACTAAACAAGTTAATATTTTACCTCAAATTGACTTTTAGTTCCTGCTAAAACCAGTTTCTAAAACTGAAAAAATTATACAGTATATATTTTTATATATTTAGTTGTTAGTTTGCAAATATGTTTGTTTGCACCCCACAAACATTTGACAGTGATTTTATAAAATATCCATCTTTCAGAATTTTTTTTTTGTATTTATTTAGTTTATTTTTTGCCTGTTAAAAACTTGTTCATAAATAAAAAAAATTTTGCTTTCATAAGCAAAACAAAGCAATTTAACCTTGCTGTTAAGAGAAGTAGGCCTACTGTCCATCAGAGTTAAAAAAAACCCAACTAATTACTAAATGACAAATATTTCAATCATGGTTTACATGTGTCTGCGCAAAAAAGGTTGTTAATAAATAAACATGTTTGTTTGTGCAAACAAAGTGAAAGAGTTGCATCCTGCTGCGTGTGATGGAGGGAAAGGCCAAGCGGAACAGGGCCTCTGAGAGTGACGCTGGTGCCATGTGGCGCACACCGGATCCTCAGCGCCAACGGGCACAACCCCAGCACTGCGCCAACCCTCGCACAACCCGCCGGAGACGGCAACAGTTGGGCACTGGCGGGTGGGACGGGAAGTCAGAGCGAGAGAAGAAAGAAGACGGAGGAAAATCGGAGAGGAAGAACTGGAGCTGCCCGTGAGCTTAACACACGCTTCTTTTATACAGCGTTTGCTTTGTGCTTTGTTTTATTCACAAAACTTCCTCTCTCTCGCTCTCTCTCTTTCCGCCCTGCTTCTTTTCTCAGTTGTTTTGAGGTACACCCACCCACACATACACACACACACAATTTTTTCTAGAGGCTATTGATACTGTTGTCCTAGTTTCCCCTCTCGGTGCTCTGGGATTGCTGAGAGTTGCAGAAGTGCCGGAGAAGCAGTCGTCCTTGTGTCGGTGCCATCTGAGCCCTAAACAAACGCAGGGCACTGCCGGTGCCAAGCTCTGTTGGAGGCCGAGTCTGAATGAGTTGTTAAAATCTATCCTGAGGGCAGGCCGAAGGATTCATGGCCAGGGGAAGAACCCGATTAAAGTCAAACCGTATCAATAAGTTATGGTTTCTGCCTTTAGGGAAGGGAAATATATAGGAAAACATTGTTTTACCTTTGTTAATGTTTCATTTTGGAGAAAAAGCTATCAGTTAAATTGTGTGAAATTAAGCTCTGTTATAAACTGTACCAGTCAACAATTCATGAAATGATGTGAACCACAATAAAAAAATCAAGAATTTACCACTAACTGCGGCATCAGTACAGGATAAGCAAAACCTCTTCATCACATGCACACTTCAGAATATCTAGTAGGTTATTTTGAGTACTGTTTTACTGATGTTCTTTGAGTACAATGGCTTCAGACTCTTTTCACATTCTGTTTGTTTTTGCGACTGTATACTTTGAGAATGAATGAGGTTTTGTCAAAACAACTATAAATACAGTACTGCATATACTATACATATTTATACAATAAACCAGACTATAAGATAATATGGACAACACCTCAGCAACAAAAAGGAGTTAAACACAGAAACTTCTAAATATACAGTAAGACATGCCGTGAGTTTTATACCAACCCTAAAATCATGGCAAAGTTATGTTAAATATACTGTAAGTTACCATGAATGAATGAATGAATGAATGAATCAATATAATAATATTAAATAATACAAAATAGCATTTTTGTTCATGTATTTCATTTAAAAATATTAAGATAAAAATATGTATGTAAAATGTTATGAAAAAAAGTTTATCTTACATTGTAAATTTAACAAAATTTATTTTGGCAACAAAGACTCATTCATTCATTTTCCTTCGGCTTACTCTCTGTTTCAAAAGGGTGCCAACAGCAGAATAAACTGCCAACTGTTCCAGCATGTGTTTTACGCAGAGGATGCCCTTCTATCTGCAACCCACTGCTGGGAAAACCCATACACTCTCATTCACACACACTCATGCACTACAGCCAATTTAGTTCATCCAATTCACCTATAGTGCATGTCTTTGGACTGAGCGGGAAACCAGAGCACACAGAGAAAATCCATGCAACCACAAGGAGAACATGCAAACGCAACACAGAAACACCAACTGGTCAAGCCAGGACTCGAAGCAGCAACTTTCTTGCTGTGAAGCGACAGTGCTAACCATTAAGCCAGTGTGCCGCTGCAACAGAGACTGTTTATGTGAAATAAAATAATAAAAAAAAATTTAATTTATTTACAATTTTAAGAGCATTAAATAGTATTTTTTTATTTGAAACTTTGATCTTCAGTGATTCATTAAATATAAGTCAATGACTGCTGACACTTTGAGAGTAAAAAAACATATGCAGAAAAAATCTATTAATTCTTAATGGCTCTTGATGATACATTGAGATTTTATGAAGCGAAACTATGGATCTGTGCAAGAAAGTAAACATTATTTATAAAAATTATTCTATTTAATTCACTGCAGCCACAGCAAACACTACTAAGCATGTCAGTCTGTAATCAAAACATACTAAATGGCACTGACAGTAGCTTGGCCTGAAATTATAGTAAACTAATAGCAAATAAATTCTTGTGGTGCTTCTTTTAATAACTTCCTCTAATATATACACTTACCAGCTACTTTATTAGGTACACCTAACTAGTAGCTCTGGTGACTGTGGAGGCCATTTGAGTACAGTGAACTCATTGTCATGTTCAAGAATCTAGTTTGAGATGATTCGCCCTTTATGACATGGCACGTTATCCTGCTGGAAGTAGCCATTAGAAGATGGGTACACTGTGATCATAAAGGGATAGACATGGTGAGCAACAATACTCAGGTAGGTTGTGGCGTTGCCAAGATGCTCAATTGGTACTAATGTGCCCAAAGTGTACCAAGAAAATATCCCCCACACCATTACATTACCACCACCAGCAGCATGAATCGTTGATAAAGGCAGGATGGATCCATGCGTTCATGTTGTTGACGCCAAATTCTGACCCTACCATCTGAAAGTCTCAGCAGAAATCGGGACTCATCAGACCAGGCAATGTTTTTTCCAATCTTCTATTGTCCAATTTTAGTGAGCCTGTGTGAATTGAAGCCTCAGTTTCCTGTTAGCTGACAGGAGCAGCACCCGGTGTGTTCTTCTGTTGCTGTCCATCCGTTTCAAAGTTGGATGTGTTGTGCAGTCAGAGATGCTCTTCTGCACACATCCGATGTAACAAGTGGTTATGAGTAGGGCCCACACGGAATCTGCACACGCAGAAATCTGCAGATTTCTGCAGAATTTTAGCCCATCATTGAGTCTATTTATTTACTTGTGTAAATGTGTGTAAACTTACATTTATTCAGCTTTTAAATTAACTCCATTATATTATTATTATTATTATTATCATCAAATATAAAAACGTTCATATGATTTATTACAGTTTTGGTAAAGTAATATTTTCTGTCTTTTAGTAGATATGTTACGTGAGAGACTTGCTTTGTTTACCAAATAAGTGGATCTAATTGGCTTTGCGTTGTAAAATTAAATAAAAAGTGTATTAAGGTATTATTTTTTTATTTCATATATTAAGCTTTAGTTTGATACTCACAAAATCATTCCACATAAATCAACAGATTTTTTACAACAATGCTGCGCTGAAATAGCTAAAAATATCTGCAAATTTTGTCTGGCCCTTACTATTGCTTTTTCTATCAGCTGGAACCAGTCTGGCCATTCTCCCCTGACCTCTGCATCAACAAGGCATTTGCGGCCACAGAACTGCCACTCACTAGATATTTTCTCTTTTTTGGGCCATTCTCTGTAAGAGATGGTTGTATGTGAAAATCCCAGTAGATCAGCAGTTTCTGAAATACTCAGACCAGCTGGTCTGGCACCAACAACCATGCCATGCTCGAAGTCACTTAAATCACCTTTCTTTCCCATTCTGATGCTCGGTTTGAACCGCAGCAGATTGTCTTACCCATGTCTACATGTCTAAATGCATTGAGTTCCTGCCACGTGATTGGCTGATTAGAAATTTGCATTAACGAGCAGTTGGACAGGTGTACCAAATAAAGTGGCCGGTGAGTGTATTTATTTATAGACTGAAAGAACCAAAACACATTTTCTGTATATATTTAACAGGTGCAAACTCACAATATAATAGTCGGCTGGAGGTTCTCTCTTGGACTGCCAGTTACACAATATCACTGACAACTTCAGGCGGCACTCCTGTTTCAGCACCGGAGACATCCTGAAGATCGGCCATGCTTGCTGCACAAGACAAATAAAAGTTCAAAATCACACCTTCACTTACAGCAGCTGATTTTTACAGCAAAACAGCTCGCACATCCCACCAACGCAGCTCTTCTGCATAAAAAACATCTAAATACAGGAAGAAACTGCAAAACACTTGACAGGGTGTGAATTTATTACCACGGGAAAACTTGAGTATCTAATTTTATTTCCGTGGTTAAAACAATATATAAATATATTAAGGCACTTATTGTATTTCCAAGCCTCGCTGCTTGACGTATTTAGCTGGCAATCAGTAACTGTTTTTCGAGTGTATGTGTTGAAAATAAGTTTGGCAAACAAAGACACAAGAAAACAGACCCACACTTGGATTCACAGGTGAGATCGAGTGAGAGAGAGAGAGAGAAATAAAGTTATAATATATAAAAGTAAACTCAGATGAAGGCTTTTCAGTACAAGACTGAACTCCAGTGTCAGTAAACTGAATGATAGTCATTGTGTTAATAGCTGGGCAGTTTGAGTCTCCCTAAAAAGCAAGAGAAACAATCATGCGGCAGGTCTCGTTTGTACACTAAATAAGCAGCGCAGACACAGACAATAATACTGCTGAGGGCCCCAATTAGCAGGGTAATTAATTACTGCAAACCCCCCCCTGTAATGAGCTGCAGATATATGGAGTGGGCTGACATTATGTTCTGAACTGTTTCAGATGAAATGGTTTTAGTGGCGGTTGTATATAAAGATGAGGGATCTTCAGTCTCGCATTAAAGAGTGGGAGTAAACTTTTCACTGCGTAAATGCCAACCAGCAAATCTCTGGAAATGAGCTAGTGTCTGCAGTATATATGGCCTCTTCCCTATTCGGTGGTTAGAGCATGTTGTACATTTATAGAGATATTACCAGTATACAGAATGTGGGATTTCTGCTATGCATGGAAAATTGTTAAATAGTTATTAAAGGGGACCTATTATGCAATAATCACTTTTATATAGGGTTTTAAACACAGTTGTGTGGCAACAGTCTGTGAATATAACCAGCTTCTAATGATGAAACATTATAATTAGATTTTTTTTTAATTACACTTTCATAAAAACAGTCTGCTGAAACACTTTTATTGATATTCTTCCTTCATACGTGTCATAGAAGGGAAAGCCCCACCCATTAGTGACAATCTCTCCCTTCATTAGCATATATAGGACCTTAATCTTGTTTTTTAAATTTGCCACTATGCTGACAGTTTGAATAAAATAGGATTGAAGCCTAAAAGAGGGCAGTTTCAAAGAGTTATGAACAGGACATATTATAGACATAACAGGTCCCCTTTAAGATAAAAAGCTTATGGCATACATTGTGTTGAGTATTAAAGACTACAGAGGACAATAGAAGTAACAAAAGAGCAATAATATATGCTGCTCTGACATGTACCCCCTTTATTTGTGTTTATGTTGTGTTTTAAAAAATTAAGAAATAAAATTATAATAATATTTATTTATTTATTTGCTTGCTTGTTTCACTGTCTATGCTGTTTTAGCACACATATTTTACACAATCCAGGTAAGTATATTTATGATAGGTGCAAAGCCATCCTAAGCAATCAATTAATCAATCAATCAATCAATCAATAGAATATAGAAAACTAAAACAGTTGTTTGAAACGGTAGTGACGTGCTTGTATTCGCTGAATTATAATGTGACTTTTAGAGCAGGACGATTCACTGAATCAGTAAAGTTATTTTTTCTACCTAACTTTTTCAATTTCATTTCAAATGAATCAAATATAATTAAATATACTGCAGCAATGATCATTTTGTCTGAAATGCTGGTAAATGACACTGCTTTGTTAAGTTGTCTTCAGAATCAAAGGAGAATTGTGATCTGTTTTAAAAGTAATAATAATAATAATAATAATAATAATAATAACAATAATAATGATGATGATGATGATGATGATGAATTCCGCTATGGTAACCCCTGATAAATAAGGGAATAGAAAATGAATGAATGAATGAATGAAGATGATGATGATGATGATGATGATGATGATGAATTCCGCTATGGCAACCCCTGATAAATAAGTGAATAGAAAATGAATGAATGAATGAATGATGATGATGATGATGATGATGATGATGATGATGATGATGATGATGAATTCCGCTATGGCAACCCCTGATAAATAAGGGAATAGAAAATGAATGAATGAATGAATGAATGATGATGATGATTTTCTAGAGCATTGTGAAACACAAAACAAAAGGCCCATACAACGAAACGCAATGAGGTCATATTTACTAGCACTTTTTAAAGTCTTTTACTTGTTTATGGTATTAGTTAATGAACTAATACTGAGCACTATATTATTATATTTGTTTCAAAATGTTTAATATTTATACATCTCTCTTCATTTAGTATATTTAATATATTAGTCTCAAAACATGATTTATGCATTAGAAATTGCAATGTTTATGGAATAACAGCACCTCTGAGCAGCATGAAAGTGTCAATATAAACACATCTAAAGGCTGCTCTAGATGCAGTTTCTCAATGCTAAAATTGTGATTAAATTTAAACAGTCAGTTAATAATTCTTATTAATAAAGTACTGAGAAGAAAGCTCATTTACATTTATATATTTTTGAAGTTTTGGTTAATATCATAGATTTAAATGAACTAAATGAATTAGCACAACACTTGTAAGTCATACTACTTGGTTGTAATGTTTCAGTTAGTCCACACTGTAATTTATTTATTTTTGTTTATTATTAATCTTTGCTCTGTTGACTTTTGTGGGCCCTATCATACATCTGGCGCAATAAGGCGCAAGACGTGTTTGCCCTGACGTTTTCCTATTTTTTAGACCAGTGCAAACTTAATGTTCCCGTTTTGCGCTACACTGTTTAAATAGCAAATCCATTTGCACCACTTTGTGGACTCATTAGTGTTCCGGTTTAGAAAAGAGGTGTGTTAAGGTGCATTGCTGGCAGGTTTTGAGGAACTAAATAGACTGTGCAAAAGACCAGCTGAAAGCAGGTCTAAAGCCCAGCGCAGAGCGCATTAGTTGTGAGCCTCGCTTACACATTGCTTAAAACACGCAGGATGTACAGAAATACACAAATATCTTTACAAATGAAAAAGAATTAAAGGATTAAAATATTACAAAATTATTACTTTCTACATAAATATAAAAACCACTGCCTCCATGCTTTCACCTCGGGGGCTTTTTTCAGTTTATTCACGACAACTTGCTTTTGTATGAGGTTATTATTATTAGCAGAATTATTTATTATATGCATATTTAAATTTGTCTTATTAAAAACAAGCTTAGGTTTGTCCACCTGTTGGGTTTTGGACCATATGGGGCATAGCACGTGTGTTTGGATATAACTGTTTTTTTGACCACACTTCGTTATTATTGTTCATTTATTACTTTGCTGGAAATTACAACTAACTTTAGAAATAATTTTGAAACAAATCTTTGCACTTAACAAACAAAATTAATTATGTAGGCTAGGGTTGGGCGATGTCGACCAATTTGGCATCGTACGATGTCTAATGTGAAACATCGCGATGGACGATGACATCGTCGTCATAGGCGGAGGTAAATTAATCATTTATGAACAATTAATTAATCCATAACGAATTAATTATTTATAGCCTACTGTTTCAAATACCTGACCCGCATGGTCTTTGTTTTACCCATAAGCAAATCATAAACAAATAAAGATAAGTTACACACATATTACCACCTGTCAATCACTTTTTTCCGCGGGACTTTGTGATCAGTGTCGTTATAATGACGTCGACAAACTTGGTTGGTAAAAGGTGCCCAACCAACAGTATCTGAGGTTTTCACTAAAATTACTAAGTACAAGTGTGAAAGTGAAAGATTGAAGCAGTGTACTGATGCTGTGACACGTTACCTGATAGATTCAAAAGACCGAAGAGTCGTTAGATAGAGACAAGATTAATTAAATATCACATTTAACAACTATACTGAGACGCGATCCAGTGGTACATCCTTGATAAACTGTCCGACGTGCACTGCTCTCTGGAGCTTAGGCAAGCGCATGACAGAGTGTGTGGCTGTGTGTGTGTGTGTGTGTGGTCACGTGATGTGCATTTTCAGCTGACGGAGGGCTGTTCAGAAATGCTAGGTATAACACAGTGTGGATGTGGATCATTTTTGTACTAAAATGCTCTTTTAAAACTAAGACGTATTAGTGTAAACAGGGCCTAAGTGTGTATTTTAAGCTAGCGAGTTTACGACGGGGGCGGGGCGGAGGATCGAGGATGCTGGCTCAGCATCAAGTTGTCTATCGGCCATCGGCAATGGACAATGGCATCGTCTATCGGCCCAACCTAATGTAGGCTAATGGATGTCTTCAGTGGAGTGCAAACAACACATTACTCCATGAAAGAGTGAAAGTGAAAGGAAAGCCCAATTGGAGGAGGCTTGTTCTTTATCCTTGCGCTGCAGATGTTCTGTTTAACTGTTTTCTCACTAGTGAAGTGTTCTGTTTTTCCAGTAACAAAGTTCACCATGTAAATAGCAAATCCGCCATGGTGCGACACAACTAACTCTTAAAGGGAATGGGTGATGAGAATCTGATTGGTTTATTCTCAAAACACACTCATAACTCAAGAGAATAAGTACAACTCTGTTAGAGCACGCGCCTGGCGGTAGGCATGGGATGAATACCGTTTTCAAGGTATACTGCGGTTTGGAAAAGTCAAGGTTTTAAAACCGGCAAGATTTTCTGTAATACCGTTTCTAAGGTATGTGTAAGATTTTTTTGATTTAATTGTATTTTTTTTTAGGACAACAATATCTTCAAATATCCAAATATCCAAATATGCCGTTTTAAATCTACATAGAAATCTATGTTTTTGAAACAAATGAAGACAGAAGAAGTCAATTTTTTAATTTAATTATTTAGCCTGACGTGTTTACTGCTCCAAAATATCATAAATCTTTCAAAAAATAGAATATATTGTTTTTAAGGGGGAAAAACGTTTTTGTTTTTTACCCAGACATTTAAAAAGAATATATTTTAGAGCAGGGAGCACAATACCGTGATAGCATGAAACCGTGATATTTTTATCCAAGGTTATCATACCGTCAGAATCTTATACCGGCCCATGCCTACGTGGCACAGAGCGTATTTTTCTGTCCTTAAAATAGCAAAAGTGGATTCACATGCCCTTTATACTTTTGGGCAATGCGCTTTAGACTTTGAGCCTAGATCGTTAAAATAGAGCCCTTAGTGTTGAAAATTCAATTGTGCAATTTAACAAAGGGACATTTATGGACATTTTAGTAGTTTAAATCCATATATTGTACAATAAATAATATAGAGAGAATAAAGTCTGTAAAACAACAGAAATAGTTCAGGCAGTTTATTTCCAGGTTTTTGTACAGTAATTTACAACAACAAGCAACTATTCAAAATATCAGTAAAAGTCACTTTTTCACACTTTTCAACATTTTCAAAGTTGCTAGGGGTAAATTAATGTCCAATAGTGCAATTCAAATCCATAAATAAATAAATAAATAAATAAATAAAAACAAAATAGGGAATACTGTTATTTTTTTATAGTGTGATATGATAATATATGCATCATGGTATTGCAACCACACAGCATTTGGCATTAAATGCCGACCACAAATTAGGTGCAACTCCCGTCTAACACAAAGAACCTGATAAATATTGCAGTACACCTTTAAGGCTTTGAATGATAATAGGCCTACGCTACGACCCAGTGGACCCAACACAAATGACCTAAGATGGAGTAGCAATACAAACATAATTAGGCTCCACAAAGTCAAGTCTCTCTAAACAACAAGCCACGGCAATCAGATATTTTCTAGGAAATCTAGATCAATCGCTGTCTATTTCCGTCCCGAGATGCTTCAGCTTAATGTGTACGCATGGATCACCAAGGATTAGTGACTAGCCTATGCGGAGGGTCCTTTGCCCTTTTATTAAATTACGTTTTAAAGCAACCTACTGGAGGTAAACGACACAGTTATTGCATTCAATCTAAATGTTTACCGAATTTATTGCAATTATGGTTATTAAATCTACAGGATTTACTGAGGCAGGAGGGTCTGTGTATAGAAAGTCAGTCTCGGGGACTTATTAAGGAGGAACGAGGATGGCAAATTAGCTTATAGAGGGAGAATGATTTCTTTCTTGTGTTAATTTGTACACTAATCAATGCAGCCTTTTCCTAACTGTGCTGGGCTATTTGATTGTAAAGCAACTTTAATTGAAAAATGGAGGCCAGGCTGTCCAGACTGGGGGCGACTTTCGGTGGCACTAATGATGCACACTCATCTTGTAGTGTCTTTATGTTAAAGATCAAAGAGAATGAAGCGGATACGGCCTGAACTGCAACAGATGAAGGGAATTAGTGAAAGCAACAGGCCACATGCTTGAGGACTCCATCAAAGACTTTGGTGCTTATAAAGGATAATACAGAAAGAAGAATCAACTAGCATTACAAAACCTAACTAATATGAATATTTTTTACATCAATTATTAAGACAGGATTGTATTTACCAGACTACATTGTTAGTAAAGTGTATTTGTATTCAAAAGTTATGAAAAAGTTCATTTAATTTAATTAAATAATAATATAAATTTAATTAATTTATATAAAATAATTAATAATAAAATTAATTTGTCAGTTGTCATTGATGAAAGTTTTGTTTTCATGTGTTTCACAATTTACAAAACATTAGAAAATAATAATTAAAAATTATTTACTTACTGTTTTATATCATTAAAATATGCAGTACATATTTACATTTACATTTAGTCATTTAGCAGATGCTTTTATCCAAAGCGACTTTAAAAATGAGGACAAGGAAGAGGTTTACACAACTATAAGAGCAGCAGTGAACAAGTGCTATAGACAAGTTTCAGGTGTGTAAAGTCTAAGAAGCAAAGCATTAGTAATGTGTTTTTTTTTTCTTTTTCTTTTTCTTGAGAGAGTACAGTTAGTGGTATAGCCAGAGAGGCAGTTAAGATTAGGAAGGAAAGTGGAGACTAAATAGTTGCGTTTTTAGTCGTTTCTTGAAGACAGCAAGTGACTCGGCTGTTCTGATGTAGTTAGGGAGTTCATTCCACCAACTGGGCAGATTGAATGCGAGAGTTCGGGAAAGTGATTTCTTCCCTCTTAGGGATGGAACAACGAGGTGACGTTCATTCACAGAACGCAAGTTTCTGGAGGGCACATATATCTGCAGAAGTGAGAGCAGATAAGAAGGAGCAAAGTCAAAGGTCGCTTTGTAAGCAAACATCAGAGCTTTGAATTTGATGCGAGCAGCAACTGGCTGCCAGTGCAAACGGGTGAGTACGGAGTGACATGTGCTCTTTTGGGTTCATCAAAGACCACTCGCGCTGTTGCGTTCTGAAGCAGCTGAAGAGGTTTGATAGAATTAGCTGGAAGCCCGGCTAGTAGAGAGTTGCAATAATCAAGTTTGGAGAGAACAAGAGCTTGAACAATGAGTTGAGCTGCATCAGATAGGAAGGGTCGGACCTTTCTGATGTTATAGAGTGCGAATCTGCAAAATCGAGCAGTTCTAGAAATGTGTTCAGAGAAGTTTAGTTGGTCATCAATCGTTACTCCAAGGCTTTTAACCATTTTGGATGTATTTTTATGTAGCATTTAACAAAACATTTTTAAACTACTTTTTAAATTAACATAACTGCTAAATCCTGATATTAATGACATTTTGATTCAGTCATTTTAATGTATTATTGAGTAACCTAATGTATATCTTCTTATAATAATAATAATAATAATAATAATAATAATAATAATAATAATAACTACGATTTTGCTACAAATAAAACAAAGAAACTAACCACAAATTCACTATGATATTGCTGTACTAACCATAGGTTAACCATGGTATTTGTGGTAACATAATGATAATCGCTATCATAAAACATGGTTAGTATGTTTATTTTATTTAAAACATTTTTACCATAATAAAACCATGGTTAATTTTCATTCTGCTTAACTGATATGGTTGGAATTGTTTTATACAAAACTGGCATACATGTGCTAACCTCTCCACATGCAGTTAACATGCTGTCAGAAAGCAATTAATTCTATACTGATTCAACAACAGCTTCATTTATTATGTTTTATCAATGTTCAGCGGGATAATTCAGTCGAATATGTTTAACAGTTATGAATTGTTTAAAAATAAAGCCAGTCAGACAATAACTGGGAAGGGGAAACCAAAGTTTTGACTGTCAGTGAATGCTTTAAACTCATACGGGTCATTTTGTTGTTTTGTTTAATCCTCGCGCGAATATACAGTACATCATAATGTCACAGTGGCAGATAAAACTGAAAGATAAAGCAGTGAATTCCTAATTTTGCTTACCTGAGGGAACCAAATACTGAGGCGTAGCGAATAGCTCTACTGGGATATACACAGACACGGTCCTTTACTTCCGCAGTTGGTTATCAATGCGATAAATGATTGACTAGGTCTGGGGAGGTAAACATGTAGGCATAGTTCTTATACGTTGATCAGCTCAGTCTGAAAAAGGAAAACTGTAAGCCAATTGAAATGACCTCTGCAGTTGTCCAGTAGGTACAGTAGATGAAATTAGACTAGATATTTTTCAGATATTGTCCCTATTTGCCTATTTCTTGTCCTATTTCCGCGCAGGTACAATGTTAATTGTTATCTGATAAAATGTCAATAAAATACATTCTAAAATGGTAACACGCATTTAATATTAAATATTTTACACACACACACACACACACACGCACACACACATATATATATATATATATATATATATATATATATATATATATATATATATATATATATATATATATATATATATATATATATATATATATATATATATATATATTCCACCATTCTACCAGAAACGTACATTATCTGTCCCTGGAATAAAAACATACATACAGTGAGTAAAAAGTATTTACCCCAAAAAATTCTAAATTGGACTGATGGTTAATTTCTGTGAGATTTTTTTCTTTATTAAAAACTCTTAACAAATGTACAAACCCTGTCATTGTCCTTGTCCTCAGCCTAATTGAACCTACAGCTTTAATAGTTTTGTTATGCTAAAAACTATTCTAAAAATATATATACTAAAAAAGAAAACTTCAGAAATAGCAAGTTTAAGTTGTTGTCATTCACATCAATTGATTAAAAACATAAAATTATTAATAAATTCTACAAATAAATGCTACAAATATATAATACAAATAAATTGTTTCTGCCAGTCCTGTCATATTTGCATTAAATTTAACATAAAATGCATGCAATACACGTTTAGGGCTGTGACTCGGAAGTGACATCATTCGACGGAGAAGAAGCTGACAGTGATCAAGGATGCATTTTGTCATTGTATGAATTGTATGATTTTATGCTTTTTTGTATGATTTTTTGAGGACAACAAGCTTAAGTCAGGCCCTGTGAAATTTTTTTATAAGTTTCTGGTAGAATGTCCCACATATATATATATATATATATATATATATATATATATATATATATATATATATATATATATATATATATATATATATATATATATATATATATATATATATATATATATATTTATGATGACTAATAGCTAATAGAATTTAAAAACTTTCAACAATATTTGTATTTTTTATTAACTGATCAGGGCTTTTTAATTTTAATTGATCAGGACAACAAATTATTTGATTTGCCGTGACTGAAAATATTAATTAAATATCAAATCATTGGTATTGTGTTGTATGGAAATTGAACATAAAACATCATTAAATCTGAAAATATGGCTAATTGTATGTATATATTTTATATATAAAAAAGAAAAAACTATTTTGTGCACTTTTTAAAATGTATTTATTTATTTATTTGTTTGTTCACAAATCATTATTATTACATATTTCCTCTGAAAACACTTTTTAATAAAACATCATAAACATATCCTACACTTTATTTATGAAACGTTGGTGCAAAACTATTAAAAATCACAGAATAAATATTATTCAATCTCATCCTTGCACAGTAGAAGATGAATAATCTGTGTACATGCAAAGGGAGGCTCCTGTACCCTCGTGAAGCACAGTGAGGTGGAACAGATTACGCCACAGCCAATTGCGTGGCATAAGAATACATCAGTCTGCATCGTCTAATGGCAGCCGCACAGTGGCATAATCCTGATGGATTCGACTCTGTCATAACTTTCAGAGAAAAGAAAGAACACAGAAACAACAGCAAAAAAAAGCATCTGTTATCAACCCAGCGTTCTTGCTGGAGCTAATAACGCACAAGAAGATCAAACGCACAGGAACTAAACAAGATTTAATGAACATAATAAGGTAATGAGACCTCTTACACTCATCATCATTCATGAAAAACTGACAATGAATCAATGCTTGTGGCCCAGAGCAGGCGCCCGCCACTAGTGTACACTACACACGTGTCAATGAGAGACTAATGGATGCCATCTCAACTGAGACTTGCTGTGTCAGTTTGGCTCACAACCAAACCGCCCAAAAGCCGGAAAAAGATGTGTGGCAGATAGTGAGATCTCTACATGTGTTTCATGTCACAATGCCAAAAGAACATCAGGTCACGCTGAAACAGATATATTGAGCCTTTGTCAATATTTACAGGCCCATCGAGATGCTAAAGAAACATGGCACCATCTAAAATTGCCAAGTCACTCACTATCCTTTGACTTAGTCCCTAAATGAGCTGAATGAACCGCAAATTACTCTGGCATAATTTTTATGCGGCAAGTGCCCTTCCTACCAAAACCCAGCTCTGGGAAACACCCAACCCAGGATCATTCTGATTACGTACCTCTATATATTTCTGGAGAGAGCAAAATATGTCCAAGGAGGTGTGTTTTTTTTGCAGTTTTTGGTTTTCGCGAATCCACCAGAGGACGCTGTGTACGCTTTTTGAGATCAGGTGAGGAAGGAAGCTCCAAACATTTCAGATCGCAGCTCTGGCAATACTGGAAACACAAAATGCAGGAAATACCAAGATAGTTACCTGAACTATGCAAGAGTTCCTGACCCAGCCACAATGCATTATCTGCACCAAAGTTCTTGCTAACGAATGCATGAGGCCTTTTCAAATTAAATAGACATTTGCAGATGACACATCCCCAATACTGCAAGATGTACCAAACACAAATGGCCTACTGATGTTTTGCTTTTATGTTTTATATTACGCTATTATTTGTGCCTAATATAATTTGTGCAAGCATATCTAGATATAGTAATACACATACCGTTTTTTGAAAACAACATTTTTTTGTCATACCTACTGCAAACTTATATGAGCGATTATATCATTAAATGTGGAGGGGGCCTTACAATAATTTATGAGGGAAAAGGGGGTCTCAGTATATCTGCCAACAGCACCGTTTTTCCCGGGAGTCTCCCGTATTTCAGACCCATCTCCCCCCCACCCTCCCATTTTGTTATTTCTCCCGGAAAACTCTCGTAATTTCACCCCATCACCCCGACCACCCCCATCCCGGTCCTCAGCTTTTTGGTACAATTTGAAACACCCCCGGGTAGCCGATTTAGGTACAGTGTCAGATCGCAGCGGCCTCCTGAAGCCCGGTGCATAGTTACTTAATCGGTTCTCAGCTGTGTCCACCCCCCTTCCCCCGGTCCTCAGCTTTTTGGTATAGTTTGAAACACCCCCAGGGTCGCAGACTTAGGTAGAGTATAGAATCTGATCGCAGCGGCCACTCAAAACCCGGTGCTTAGTTACTTACCCGGTTCTTAGCTGCGTCCACCCCCCTCACCCTCAACACCAAGCCATCCCCCCTCCCGGTTCTCAGCTTTTTGGTACAGTTTGAAACACCACTTGGGTCGCCAACTTAGGTAAAGTATAGTATCTGATCGCAGTGGCCACTCGAAACCCGGTGCACAGTTACTTACCCAGTTCTTAGCTGCGTCCACCCCCCCTCACCCCCGACAACAAGCCACCCTTCCCCCGGTCCTCAGCTTTTTGGTACAGTTTGAAACACACCCCAGGTCGCGGACTTAGGTATAGTATCTGATAGCAGCGACCGCCCGAAATCTAGTACATAGTTACTTACCCGAATCTCAGCTGTGTCCACTCTCCCTCAACCCCGACACAAAGCCACAACCCTCCCTGTCTCCTGGATTTTCAAATGTTGACAGGTATGGGTCTGAGGCGAAATAAGGTTGGGAACCACTGCTCTATGGTATCATGGACAGAAAAAAGAAAGATCTCTGGATGTGCTTATTAGGGCACTTAATATATCTGAAAACTCTCCAACGTCTCCCCAAAAGAGTTCATGCTACAGTATGTCTGATCCCTAGGAAGGTCTCACCAATTACTTACTTTTACTGATAATTATTTTGTCCTAAAAATTTTGCTCTTAATATATATGTCCCTGTCTATAATGTCAACTGTCCTGTCCCATAAACTGCTAAAAATATATTCAAGAGTTCACACTTAGATATTGTTTGACAACTGTTAGCAGGTTTGGCATGCTGTCCCGCGAGAGAACCCTGAGCTCGGAGATAGGTAAGCCCAGGGCTCCCGCCTGGTCCATAGAGCATATGCGGGGAGTACGAGATCAGGTGGTTCTCGAGAGCTCCCCGTGGTAAAGGAAGACAGGAGGAGAAGGGGTGGATGGGGGTTTCTTCGGAAAACGAAGATAAGAGAGTAGTTCTAGCTAGGCTACTTATAGTGAGTTGGGGTTAATCTGATTGGCTAACTGGTGAATGTAGATGAGTGGCCAGCTGCAGTCAATCATATCACGTGCTCCTCTCGAAATTAGTTTGAAAACTTCACTTATAACTGCTATAAATATATATATATAAAAGTTTTAGGCCAACAAAGCTAACGGTGATGATTTAACAACCTCAGTCATTGTTTTCGAAGCTTTGGTTCCATATTTGTCTTGTATGAGTTGTAAGCACTGGTGCCTCCTAAAACAATCCGGCACGGTAATACAGTAAAAGCCAGCGATTTCTTTAACCATACGGCAGCTAACACAGGCTGTCAAGCGATATCTCACGCACTTTCTGCAGTACAAACATCTCCACTAACTCCCCGAGCTGTTCTCCTTCATCCTGCTGTGTTCTAGTGTCAGCTGAACTTCTCAATGTCACACCTGACTCTCCTGACAAGGTGGAGAAAAAAAAAGAGGAAGACTACAAGCTTTCCTCTAACACCTCAGCTAGATTTCACAGACAGGCTGAAGTTGATGAAATAAAGCATGGAGTGTGGAGAGATGTTTTCAGAAGGAAGGAGGAAAAGCGGGGAAGTGGCACACCTGTTAAAGTAATGGTCTAATTATGGAAAAGGTGGTGAAGCACTCAGCGCGAAACAGTCAGCGATCAGCATTCTCACACTAACTGTGAAAGCCGTCAGCCATTATGGGCTGGTTTTAATGCGCGCCCTGACGCATGCTGGGGATTTGCGGGTAAGATGAATGATGCCCGCATGCATGTGTGTGTGTGTGTGTGTGTGTGTGATGGGGGTGGAGATGGTCCGCTGAGCGATGCAGATGGTACATGGGAGGGGGGGATCATTAGATATGAGGGTGCTTTGTTTGCAGCGCTGCATTTCTTACATTCCAATAAACCGCCTCTTCAGGTCCAGTAAATGCCAGTCGTGCGGTTCACTTTCACAGCCTTAAACTTCCTACAAAAGACCTTGTCAAAGGTATTGGATAATAAGGAGTTGCAAAATTCATATAATGCTTCTTAAATGTCACAGAGTTCAAATAAACAATGAAATGGCATGTTTACACCTTTAGAACTAGCTGAGATGTGCGTTCTCAGATTTCTGCAGGATTGGACCACCCATCATGCACAAAATTTGATGCTTTACATTTGGAAAATATGTTCATTTTAAAAAGATATTTATATTTGTGTTTAATTAGATTTTTTTCAGCTAATAAAACTAGAATGATGCATAAACCATAATACATCTCATATACAAATATGGGTTTTTATGGGTGTAATTTGATTGCTTTTTAGGTGTTAAAAGTATGAAATATGTTTAGTACTTTTTTAACTTTTCAAATTAATTAAGTCCACAGATTTTCTGAGAGTACAAACAATGCAGGAAAGATCTACATATTCAGTCTTAGCTATACGTAGGATTTTGTTAGATTACAGTTTTTCTTAATTGCTTTGGCTCAATTCTCGACTGAATTTTTTTTTTTATTAGCTTATTTTTTTTATTAGCTTATTGTTCACTGCACATTTGCATTTCTTTTTGATTTAAGCAAATTGCAAATGCTTTGGCACATGTGCAAAAAGTAAGTACAACTGTCTGTTGTTTGGACAAAAACTCATTATGTGACTTGTTGATCAAAACTGATGAGTCGATTCTCATTTAAGCTGTCAAACTCTTCAGAACTTCTCAATCATTTTTCATTGTGTAAGCCATTCCACTCAAAGCTGGTTATTCAATTAACAAACATTTGTATACGCAAGTTTACACCATAAATATCTGATATTGACATTGTTTGTAATATCTGCTAAATTGGTAAATGACCTCTAGTTGCAAAATAATTTGCATTATATATTTATCAATCAAGTTTGGTAGCATTTTTATATATATATATATATATATATATATATATATATATATATATATATATATATATATATATATAGTCAGAATTATTAGCCCCCCTGTTCATTTTTTTCTTAATTTCTGTTTAACTGAAAGAAGGGGGTGAACTCATTTCTTATAACTGATTTATTTTATCTTTGCCATGATGACAGTAAATCATATTTTAATGGATATTTTTCAAGACACTTATATACAGCTTAAAGTGACATTTAAAAGCTTAAGTTAATAAGGTTAACTAGGTAGGTTAGGGAGCTTAAATGGGCTAATAATTTTGACGTTAAAATGGTTTTTAAAAAATTAAAAACTTCTTTTATTTTAGCCAAAATAAAACAAATAAGACTTTCTCCAGAAGAAAAAATATTATCAGACACACTGTGAAAATTTCCTTGCTCTGTTAAACATCATTTGGGAAAAAGGATTAAAAAAAAGATAAAAGAATTCAAAGGGGGGCTAATAATTCTGACATCAGCTTTGTGTATATATATATAATGTACTGTATAAATACAATTGTTCATTTTTTATATGCATTCACTCTTCTCAACAAATATCAGATTTTCTTTGGTTTTTCTCAGTCGCTTTTGACGATTTCTCAGATCAAATTTGAAATTCTCAAAACTCCCTGTTCTATCTTCAGATCGCTGTGTCACTTGTGCATATAAAAAGCAGTTTCTCATTTCTTTGATCAAGTTGCTAATGCTTGCGTACATCAATGCAAAGGATTATGTGCAATTCTCTGATGTTTCCTATATTATTAATTGCTTATGTCATGTTGATCAAAATGTATTACCCATACATTCTCACCCATCACAATTTAAACGTTTGTTCATGGCATACAGTGAGTCTTTACATGCCAAATGGCTGAACAAGTTGTCTTAATAGTTAGTCATAATGCATTTTTCTATGGATTTCTATTAGACTTTTTATTCTAAATCTGTCTAGAATTGGTCATATTCTCGCAGGTGAATCTTGGTTTTGTCTAATGCAGGTGCATCTGAAAGGAGATTGTCCTTTGTACACATCTCTACTTTTGTTTTGTTTTTTCTTTGTGATGTCTTTTCCTTTCTGTATCACAAAGACATGATCTGGCAACAAATTCCAGTACAAACAGCAACAAATAAATAAATAAATAAATAAATAGCCATAGTTTACAGTAGAAGTGATTGAACACCCTTCAGAGTGACTGTTAAATTGACAACATGACTAAGTAATTTGACAGTCTTATCCACACACAATTTGTACGCACGTTTTGAGAAATGCACGTACTGTTTTGCAAATTTCAATTCTGATCTGAGAAATGTACCAAAGCGACTGAGAAAAACTGTAATCATTTTGACCAGTGAGACTTATGATGACAAATACACTTTATGTTTTGGTGGCCTTGACCAAATTACTAACACAATAACTAGGTTTTAAAGCATGAATGAAATGTTTTAAGGGAGTTACAGTAATACATTTTGCAGATATGCAATAAAGTTCTGAAATTCCGGCAAACAGTTTTGAGATTTGAACTTACAGTTTAAAGAATGCTAAGTCTGTTTTGAAAAATGTGCCAAAGCAATTGTGAAAGACTGTAAAATCATAACAGACCTTTCCAAAATAAGGATAAAAATCCCAAAAAGTAGTCTAAATGCTCATGCCTCTGTTAATAAAAAACTAAACACGTAAATATATGTACTTTTATGGCATTTTCAGGGGTTTAGTGCTATACAGTATGTCTGTGGCCACAGATTTAGATAAAATAAAATAAAATAAAATAAAATAAAATAAAATAAAATAAAATAAAATAAAATAAAATAAAATTATAAAAAAATAAATAAAATAAAATAAAATAAAATAAAACAAAAAATAAAATAAAATAAAATAAAATAAAATAAAATAAAATAAAATAAAACAAAAAATAAAATAAAAAATAAATAAAATAAAATAAAATGAAATAAAATAAAACAAAATAAAAAATAAAATAATATAAAATAAAATAAAATAAAACAAAACAAAACAAAAATAAAATAAAATAAAATAAAATAAATAAAATAAAATAAAATAAAATAAAATAAAATAAAATAAAATATGGGTGGCATGGTGGCTTAGTGGTTACCACTGTGGCGTTTCTCTGTGGAGTTTGCTCATGTTCTCCTCTTATTCGCGACGGTTTTGTCCGGGTGCTCCAGTTTCCCCCACAGTCCAAACACATGCGTTATAGATAAACTGGATAAACTAAACTGGCCGTAGTGTATGAGTGCTTGTGTGCATGCCAAAGGAAAATGAAATAAAATTGTAACAAATACAGATTTGCTGCCCTTTAATACACAACAACAATGATAAATATATAAAAAGGTTGATTATTGATTGATTGATTGTAAGGATGAATGCATGATCTAATTTGAATAATACATTTCCTGCTTATAAATGTAGTTCATGGTAATATTAAACTCCATTACTTGATTTTTTTATTAATCATTTTTTGTTCACTGATGAAAAAATTGTTGTTGCGGTGCCACATGATCAAAAATACAATCAAATTCTTGAATCAAATCCACTACATATATACAATATATAAGCAAAAGAAACTTACTGTAGAAAGCTCTTACAGTATATCGTTCAATATCTTTGTTGCATGTTTTCCAGCAGCTATTTTGTAAGATGTTTATGGAATTCTTGATGCTGTCAGGCCTCAAGAAAAGCATTTGAAACAGCTGAAAATGCCTCCCCTGTATCCGCGTGAGAAAGAAAGGTCATTGGCTGTGTTTTCTAATTTACCAACACTTGTCTGGGGACCTGCAGAGATGGAGATTTCTTTGTTACCAGGCAGTGTAATAATATCCTTATCTCGACCTGGGAAATCTACAGAAGCCCTGGCGACCTCCGTCTCCACGCTCAAGCCATTACTTGCGGAAGAGTGAAAAAATCCGCCACGCTTGCCTCAAATATGATCCACTCCTTGCTCCCTCGTCCCCCTTTTTTTTTTTTACTTGCAAGCATATGAAAAGGCCCCGTGTCTCTTGAATAGCTTATAATAATGTGTTTTAAGAAGCGCGGCCTTACTACACCCAGAGGACGCAGCCGAGTGCCTGAATGTAATATCCATGTATTTTCCGCAAGTAATTAAAGGTCAGTTTGGGTTAGTCTACAGTTGCCTGGCTGGAAAGAAGCACTCCTGCTCTCTTTTCCACTCATCAGCTGTGATGCTTTGCCAAATGTGATTACATCTTTTTTTTAAGCCATCTGTTTTGTTGGCACCGTCGATGCATACGTTAAAACAGCCCCTTATTGCTATTATCGAATACACCATACCAGCCCCATTTGCTTTAATCAGGCGAGCTGTGATGCTCATCGCGGCGTTAATGTTTAAGGAGACTAAAATGCTATCGCAAAATGATTTGATTATATTTATCAGGACTCCACTCGAATACAAATTAATCCGGACTCGACCTCGCATAATATTTCTTGACGTCTTCATTGCTTGATGTTAACCTGAGTTAACAAGGTCAGATTTACGACCCAGACTTTAACAGAGGCCGCTGATTTTCTTTTCGCTGATAGATTTAAATGCCAGTTTTGCTTTATTCACACATGTAGTGACAAAAGCACACTGTGCAGAAAATCATGTTTAAAAAAAACTAATTAAACATTATGAATTATCTACAGTGAGATATACTGTACACACATACGTCACTTTATGAGGTACATCTGTTCAAATGCAAATATCTAAATAGCCAACATTTAGCAGCAACACATACGTTGTAGATTTGGTCAATAATTATCAGTATGGTTGTTGACCCTTTATAGCCAAGAGGCTATGTTCTTGCAGGGTAAAGTGCCATTTAAAGGGCACCTATGATGAAAATCATCTTTTGTAAGCTGTTTGGACAGAGCTGTGTGTAGGTATAGTGTGTCCACAGTCAGATTGGAGTAATAGAAACCCAACAAGTCTCTTTTTTAATATTTCCTGACGTTAAAATAGGATCCAAATCCCTCCTATTTTGAGGCCCAGAGCAATGTTACATAGGAGTGCGGTTTCCCCGCCCACCTAATTGATTGACAGCCATGTATTACATTTTTCCGTAGTAACACGTATAATCATATCAACAAGACAGGATGTGCACAAAGAAACTGGGTTAAAAGATCAGTTCAGTTCTCTGTGATCATCATCAAACGTGATCAAGAATGAGTTTTAGAAGTTAAATCAGGTTTATTTTGTACATTAACATAACGAATGTCCATAAAGCAGTGGATTTTAATGTGTGTCCTGTCACATTTGACACGCAAAAACTGTGCAAAGTTAAAAACGAGTTCTGTGTCTGTGAACTTTGTAAAGACATTGTGTGTGATTTATCATTTTCATCGACTCATTAACTCCAAAAACAAATAAATTAAATAATCATTGGTAAAGTTCTTACTCTAGTATTTTTCAGAAACGTTACGTGAGATCTGCTTTCTTCATGTCTGTCACTGTGCTGTTTATCTGACACAGCCAAGGAGGAGATTGAGGCACACTCTGACAGGCACATGGGAATGGTGAATGGGGAGAACTAGCATTAAAGGCACAGGCAACAAAAACAGCTGCATTGTGTTCAGAGCAGACATTCCAACATTCTAAAAGGTATAATAAATAATCTGATGTGTGTTTTGAGCTGAAACTTTACAGACACACCCGGGAGACAAAAAAGACTTATCTTAAATCTTGAAAAAGAGGTAAAATAGGTGCCCTTTAAGTCTCAAAGTATTAAGATAGTGAGTTCATGTTATATATTTAGAAATTAGATAATTTGGTAACAACTTACTTGAAGGGGGTGTTCATTAATAATCATGTCATGACACGTCATGAATGTAAAGGAGATCTTATGCATGCTTATGACAACTGTCATTAAGAGCCATTCACTTAGTCCTGTTATTTTAAATGTAAAGGTGACATTGTTTGAGTTGTCTTCGTTATGACAACTTGACATATACAAAAAAACCCTGTCTTTGTATTTGTTTAAAACTTGACATAATTGAGACAACATCACTTGTCATGAATCTGTCATTAACATGATTGTCATGATGTCATTATATTTGTGTCATGACTTTTAGAGCAGCATCATTCATATTATTCTTAACACAAACTAAAGTATTACAAATTGGTTTGGTCATTGATTATTGGCACTTTTACTGAAAAATATTATTGACAAAATCCATGCTTTTCCATAAAAAAAATGATCAGAAAACAATATTCACAATAAAATTGACAATGAGTTTTAGTGTTTATCAGCTGGAAAATACTGTAACATCTATCTGTGCTGTTATCATTACTTCTGATGTGGATTATATTATGATTTATCTTTTTAGAGTGTTTTCACTTGCATCAACACTTTGTCAGATATCAATGTGTGCAGCCATGATGGAGATACACGGATGTAAACACCAGCATTGTATTGCATGATTACTCACTACGGAATAAGTTGTTTAGCTAATTTATGCCATGGAAGCTACTAAATTATACGAGTAAGTTTTTTTTTCTAACAGAATTTTTAAAATTCTTTACTTATTTAACAACTTTGATTTAGAACTATTCACCTTAATCTCCGCGTATGAGCGGCCGCAGCCATTTGAATCTTTTTGGCTCGAAACTTCCGGTCTCATTCACTTCCATTCATTTTTAGAGGTTAAAAACAGCTGGTTATGCTGCTTGATGTTGCAAACTGATCTTTTCATATTATATTATTCTACTTTTTATGTATAGTCATGCAAACACTTGTTTGTAGAGAGAGTAGTTTAATCGTTTTCTGCCGTTTATTATTTCTAGTTATTTCTCCTATAGGCAACTGAATCGGAAGTCCTAAAACAATTGCAAAAACAAGCGCACTTCCGCGTTGTAGAATAAGGTCAATATTGTACAACAGAACTTGAGATCCACCCAATAGAAAAGGTAAAATCTAGATTGAAACATGTCTAATAAAGTTTTACAGTTTTCCTACTGGCGCCGTTTATTTTGGCTGTATTTTCCAATTGTGTTCACCAAATATTGTTTGGTATATTCCAATCTAATAATGTAAGTAGAGTAATATAAACTGGAAAGTAAGACTTACTTTCCAAGTAAGATAAACTGTAGATAGATCCAGCCATATAGCTTCAGGATCATTTTTCGCAACAGTCAGAACAACAGACGGAATTCTTCTTTAGTTAACGGTTATAGAGAGAGACGATTGTTCAGCAGGAGAAAGAATAATGACGAAAAGGAGTTCTCATTAGATCCGATAGTACTGTAGGTCTCGTACCTTGACCAGAACAATGTAACCTGTAAACTTTTTCAGCTGAATTTGTTATAACTTTTGGCAGCATTTAAAACCCTAAAGATTTTATTTTCCATTCCAATCGATTAACACAAACCAAAACATGAAAACAATTGATTATTTTGAGCATCGGTAATCAGCAAAATATGTTAATTTCATTTGGTTCAGTGGCATTATTTATGCTCTACTCTCCAACATGGCCGACTGATGATGCATCGTGAAAACACTCTATTGTTATCCTCAAAGTTATCATCCTTAGCATGAATGGGCATTTAACAAGGTCGGATTTGAGCCCCTGACTCCAGCGGGCACCGCAATGCTCTTTTGCTGATAGATTCAAGTGCCAACCTTGCCTCGGTCACATGCACAGTGACACGGACACATCGTACACGCCGAGCTCGCATATTCACACACACACAGACACACACACACATTCGCACTCCAGCGTCTGGCAGGAGGTCTGGCTCGCTTCGACTGGCTGCGCCTCGCTGCCCTTGTGCAGCGGTGTGCCAGTTGTGCCTCCCCCCCATTGCTGCGAATGCCACCATCTGGTGAGCCACGTGGACATCATAATCTCCCCTTAATTACATTAGCGCCGCAATCAGTTACTGCATTACAAGGCCCGGCGAAGAGCTTTTAAATCTTGGAGGAAATCATAAATAATTGCACTAAGTACCCGGCGCCAGATGTGCGTGCCAACTTGGCGGGCATGAGATAAATAGTCGCCCCTGCTGATGACGCTGTTCGATATTGGTGGGGTTTTTTTTGGACGATGTCATCCTTTTTTAGCCTTTGCTCTTTTTGCTCTCTCTCCCTCCATCATCTCATAGTCCTCTTGGCTCTCCTCTCTGCCACTGGCATAAGGAATAGCGAGCGCTTACCGTCTATTACCATTACACTGCTGGACCTGTTGCTGTCCAGTTTTGCAGTACACGCTAAAGAGTGGGCATCCGGGCACGATCAAGTAACTGTTACTGCTTTTGTTGTTGATGGAATTTTTTGGTTATTTGCTCTGAACATATTTAGGTGTTGTCATGTATCAGTAATCTGAATGAACACATCAGAGGTGCTTTCAGGCATCACTTACTTGTCTTCCTTGCACCTGATAGTCTTGAGCTGTGTGTTTGTTAATGTCATGATCACAAAGAGATGTTTGATGTCTAAATGTACAGAAGGGACATATACAGTATCTAAATGTTAACATTAAACAACCTTCCTTCAAAGCAATGTGCATTTATAACATTTTGATTAGCCATGATGAAGCCATACTGTACATGAGATGACAACAATAGTAATAATCAACAACACAATAATAATAATAATAATAATAATAATAATAATAATAATAATAATAATAATAATAATAATAATGACAATAATAATAATAATAATAATAATAATAATAATAATAATAATAATAATAATAATGTAGCGCTTTTCTAGACAATCAAAGCACTTTACACATTGGGGGGAATATCCTCATCCAGCACCAGTGTGCAGCATCCACCTGGATGACGCGATGGTAGCCATATTGCGCCAGACTGCACACCACACACCAGCTGATTGGTGGAGAGGAGAGAGAGTGATGAAGCCAATTGTGATATAGGGATGCTTTGGAGGCCATGATGGACAGAGGTAAAATTTGGCCAGGATGCCGGGGGTTAAACCCCTACTTTAGATTACTGGGATTTTTAAAGACCACAGAGAGTCAGGACCTCGGTTTAATGTCTCATCTGAAAGACAGCACTCGTTGAGCAGTATAGAGTCCACATCACTATTCTGGGGTGTTAGGACCCACACAGACTACAGGTTGAGCGCCCCCTGCTGGTCTCACTAACACCACTTTCAGCAGCACCCTAGCTTTCCCATGTGGTCTCCCATCCAGGTACTGACCGGGCACAACCCTGCTTAGCTTCAGTGAGCGACAATGTGAGAGTTGCAGCGAGATAGCTGCCGGCTGTATATTTTTCCAATAATAATAAATAGGAAAAATATAGCATGAAAAAAAAAAGCTGACAAGAAAAGCATATAGTGAATATAACATAGTTATTAATAGTTTATATAGTATTTACAAATATTGTAAAAATGCCAATTTACATATATTGTTCTACCATTGAGATTACAAGTATGTACAAATATGTTCAAATATATTAGCTATGATTTTTTAAAGAACTGAAGTCAAAATTATCATTCATTATTAATTAATTTAAAAAAAAAATTCACAAGTGTAACTTCGCAGATAAAAGATTCTTTAATCATATTTGTAAATAAATACATTTATATAAGACAAAGAAAAACTGTCATTAAATATTTTAATAACTAATTTCTAATAACAGGTTTTACATTTTTTTGCTTTTGCCATGGTGATAATATTAATTAATTCCGCTTAGTCTTTTTTTATTCCTCAGGGGTCACCACAGCGGAATGAACCGCCAACAATTCTGGCGTATGTTTTACAAAGCACATGCAATTCCAGCTGCAACCCAGTACTGGGAAACCCATACACTCTTTCATTCACACACACACTCATACACTACGGCCAATTAAGTTTATTAAATTCCCCTATAGCACATGTCTTTGGTCTGTTGGGGAAACCGGAGCACAGGGAGGAAACCCATGTGAACACCTTCTTGTCTGTCGACCTTCTTGCAACAGTGCTAACCACTGAGCCACCATGCCGCACCCAGTGCATAATAATTTTGTACTTCTTTTACAAGACACTACAATTCAGAATAAAGATTTTGAAGACTTATTTGTTGAAATTTAAAAGCCAACCAAAAAATTAGACATTCCCTAGAAGAAAAAAATATATCAAGGAAAATGATGTGAAAATGAGGTTTATGCGGAAATTTCTTTGGTCTATTAAACAGCACTTGGGAAATATTTTTTTAAAAAAGAATACAATTTTGAAAGGAGGGCTAGTCATTTGGATTTCAACGGTATATGTTTATATACAGTCCGTGTTGCCAGGTTGGGTGTTTTGAATTTAATTGTGTGGGTAAAAAAATGGCATTGGCGAGTTTTCAAAATTTGGGTGGTTTTGAAACGTAAATTTTATATGCAACTTATTTAACAAAACATAACTGTGTGCTCCTACTCCATTCAGTTAGAAGAGACCAGTGAATAGCGCAAACCATGTGGGCCCACCTGCAAGAGGAAAGTTTTATCAAAATCTGACTCCCCGGACAAATCTGACTCTCCTTCACATGCACGTGCATCACACAGCGCCTGCAGTTAAACTCATAGCAGTTTATCATGGCACTTTTATCGATCATTTTTTTCCACAAAGGATAGCAAGAACAAACAAAGACGCATCGTCTGATTGACAAGCAGCGCCTAGTTATGTTACAAAGAATTTCAAACGCCAAATGGGATAAATTTATACCCCATTTCAAAAGTAAATCATACTCTAATAGGTAGTGTAATCTACACATTAAGTGCAGTGTGTGGGTGAGAGGGGCCAGTGTTTAGATGTGATCCGGTTATGTTGTAGTTCTGCGACTGCAGGTGTTAGTTACTGTATGGTTAAAAATTATGACAGTTAAAAGTAACTAGGTTAATTTCAATTTAAATCACTGAAAAGTAAATATTAATCTAATATTTTGGGCATTTTTGGTACGTTTGGGAAAGTTTTGGACAGCTTTTGGGCTGAAAAAATCAGCTATATCTGGCAACACTGAATGGGACAGTATGCTGAGTATCAGGATGATGATGCATCAATACACACAGCAAGACTCCCATGACCAGCACAGTCACCAGTCAGCTATATCTGGCAACATTGAATGTTACAGTACGGTCAGACTATATGTTTTTTACTTACTTTTTACTTACTTCTAGCACAACTATGCAACATGTTTTTTTTTTGTCTTTAACATTTTTTGTTAACATTTGTTAAATGTTAAATGTCTTTAACATTTTTTGTAATTTAAACAAAGGGTGAATATGTCTCTTCTGGACATTATTATAATTTATACTGTGTGTCTGTGAGAGTTTTGCTTCATCTGGAAAATGTCCACAATCCAAACAAAATTAAAGTCACCTACTGTCAAAAGACAAACTCAATTCTAAGGTAGAGCAGACAAAGAGGTGGTACACTGACAAATGGTCAATTATACTGTACATAATTGTCTTTCCTAATTGCGTCCTCATTGCTCAGTTTGAGGACAAATATTCAGATTTGC
>NC_079442.1:15448032-15490532 GCF_903798145.1 Danio aesculapii
TACATAAATGACTAATTATCCAAACCTACAATGAACATTAAACACCCTAAAAATAATGGATTTGGACATATAAGATTTTAATCATACAGGAACGACATTTAGCCTGGTTGAGTATGTACAGTGTGCGTGTGCATGCGTGCGTGTCTGCGTGTCTGTGTGTGAAGCGCAGCCACTTTAGCTCCTCTCATTTGCTTTCATTCCAAGCAGACCCTTGTTAGACGAAAAACCAGAGGGGGTTGACGAAGGAGAATTCCAGGTATTGACTAAATATATCTTTTCATTTATCATAATTTCTCCTTCCCACTTTGTCGCAGCTTCACTGTTTAAGGAAGATGGATGACACAAGATGTTGTCTTGCCTTTCAGACTCTTTCTGCTTGGGTAAGTGTGTCCAATGCCGAATTATTTTGCCAGTTTATTACTCTCCAGTAAGCGGCTGTCACCGTGTTCCCACTCGTGTCACTTCCTGTTGGAGCCTGCGTACGGCCTTATCTGAGCGCCGTCAACTGTCAGATTGCTTGTCAGCCATTGTGGCTCTATAGAAACATGGCTGCGGCAGATCCCAATTGTAAATCAGCATTTAAATGGAGCGCACTTTTAAATATTTCTGTTTTTCTGCTCTCCTGAGTCTCGTACGCTCAGGATCTGCGCTTATGAAAATAGACAGTTATTTTTAGCGAACACTGAAATCAATAATTCTCATCTATCACGATGCCTGAGCATGTAGAGGTGGACGTTTAATGGCTTTGTGCGGCTGGTGTATTGTAAACTAATATTATTGATTTGAAAATGCGGCATGTTCGCCTGTCAATCATACATGACATAAGAGATGAATGGAGAAACAAATATCACCCTTAGGACGCCATATAAACTGTGTTAGACTATTGTTATCGACTTTGCTATCCCTGTTTGTGTTTTTTTACATATTAGATGCCAATCGGACTATTAAGATACCTGCAAAGATGAAAAATAGGCATGTTTACATTTTTAAAAAGTACATTATCAGAATAATGGGATCAAGACTGAACCGAATGTTTTGTAGACTTAATTTCACGTAGAAAGATCTGCTGTAGTTTAAATGCATATTAAATGAAATATTATCACTTACAGTGCTCAGCATAATTGAGTACACCGCATTTTGAAAATGATTATTTTTATCCATTTCTCAGTGAATATAGGCAATGTATTTTGGTGCATTTTTTAACAAAACTGTTTTATTAAACAGATATATTTATTAAAATAATATTTTAGTCACCAAACATATTTAGAAATGGAAAATAATACATTTAAATTCAAGTAAAATTACAAACTACAACATTTCAAGAAAATCTTATATATTTTTGTTTCTCTTGACTTTTGATATTTTTGAAAACATTTTATTTAATATTTTTCCATTAACATGTAAATTTAAGCTACTAATTTTTTAATTATTACTGTAAGTTATTTTGTTAGATAAGCTCCAGATTTGGTTTCAGTACTGACTAAACTAATGTACAGTTGAAGTCAGAATTATTAGCCCCCCTGTTTATGTTTTCCCAATTTCTGTTTAACAGAGAGAAGCTTTTTTTCAACACATATCTAAACATAATAGTTTTAATAAACATAAAAGTTTCTAATAACTGATTGGCTTCCAGTACCATGTTGAATCTATGCCACAAAAGATTTAGACAGTTCTTAAGCAAATACATACACGTGTATATATATATATATATATATATATATATATATATATATATATATATATATATATATATATATATATATATATATATATATATATATATATATGTAATTAAAAATATAAGAATTCGCAATAACTATTCAGAGAAGTATTGAATCATATTAAATCAATTAGAATCATATTTGATCAATAAAGATACACAGGAATCATAAACCAGCCCAGAAATACTTCACACACAGTTTCAAAGCTTAAACACATGTATAACGTAAAGTCTCCAAAAAACTGCAGTGTTGCCCTTACGTCCCCTCTCCTGTTTCTCCCCGTGCCACAAGGGCAGCCATTAATATGAGAGGGGGGCCGATTCCCCTGGTGCTGTGACTTATGAGAGGGGGTCCTGTGACACAGACCCCGCCAGAGTGAAATCGCTGACTGTCCCATAAAGCAGACATGAACCCCAACCATCTGCTCCAGTGCTGGTTACCTTCAGCTACTGGTGTTACTGTGATCACCTGTAATACTTCATCACAGAGCAGCTCTACAGTCAGCAGTTCAACTTTTATTTCAACTCCCTGCACTTTCTGGAGCGCACCTGTATCTCTCAGAAGGTCAGGAGCTACTGCTAGCATGTGGAATATGAAGCTGAGCATTGCTTAATATTTAGCTCGCTCTATCTATCTATCTATCTATCTATCTATCTATCTATCTATCTATCTATCTATCTATCTATCTATCTATCTATCTATCTATCTATCTATCTATCTATCTATCTATCTATCTATCTATCTATCTATCTATCTATCTATCTATCTATCTATCTATCTATCTATCTATCTATCTATCTTTCTATCTATCTATCTATCTATCTATCTATCTATCTATCTATCTATCTATCTATCTATCTATCTATCTATCTATCTATCTATCTATCTATCTATCTATCTATCTATCTATCTATCTATCTATCTATCTATCTATCTATCTATCTTTGCAGTGAGAAAATGGTTTGTTAAAAATAAAATAAAATAAAATAAAATAAAATAAAATAAAATAAAATAAATAAAATAAAATAAAATAAAATAAAATAAAATAAAATAAAATAAAATTAAATTAAATTAAATAAAATTCAATTAAAAAAATTATAAATAAATGAAAAAAATAAACATTGGTGTTTGTAATCCATTATACTGTTTTTAAAGTATCAAAATTGAAAAATATAGTAAGTGAATATATATTTAGCATATTTCATTCATTTACTTAGTTTACTTAGTACATATTTTACTGTTTCTTCAAGTGTCTTTTTTCAAAATTGTCCATCACACCACACCTGTTCTCCAGCAACTTCATTGGCTAATGGTTAGGTCACGTATTGAATTTAAGAGTCCACTAACATCTATGATTTTGTGCCACTTTCTACTCCTGCTCACAGTCTTCACTCTGCTTTGGTTCTTACTCTGTAACAGCCACGCTGCAGACTTAACACCATGGGTAGGGCTTTTTCATATCGTGTGCTGAAATTATGAAATACATTACCCATTATTTTAAGAATATCATTTCTCTGGACTGTTTTAAGAAGTTTCTTAAGACTCATCTCTTTAGCAGTGTTTTTAATTTATGATTTATTGTCATCTTACTTATTGTTATTGTTATGACTTCTCGATGTTAATCTAGGGACTGAAGTATGTAACATATATTGTGTTATATATTATTATATTATATTGTGACAATTTTGTGTAATACGGGAGGAGAAGAAAACCATGCATCGACCAAAAAATTGCCAAAAAAACGAATAATTTATTATACAAAAACCAAAGAAAAACAGAAAACAGTAATAATAAAGAAGAATAATATACAGTTGAAGTCAGAATTATTAAACTCCCTGAATTATCAGCCCCCATGTTATTTTTCCCCCAATTTCTGTTTAAAAGAGAGAAGATTTACTCAACACATTTGTAAACATAATAGTTTGAATAACTCTTTTCTAATAACTGATTTATTTTATCTTTGCCATGATGACAGTAAATAATATTTGACTGTATTTTTCAAGACACTTCTATACAGCTTAAAAGGGACATTTAAAGGCTTAACTAGGTTAATTAGGTTAACTAGGCTGGATAGTAGGCAAGTATTCAAATGACGATGCTTTGTTCTGTAGACTATTGAAAAAATATATAGCTTAAGGGGCTAATAATTTTGGCCTTAAAATGGTTTTTAAAAAATTAGAAACTGCTTTTATTCTAGCCAAAATAAAACAAATAAAACTTTTTTCCAGAAGAATAAATATTATCAGACATACTGTGAAAATTTGCTTGAAAAAAATTTGCTTGAAAATTTGAAACCTTGCTCTGTTAAACATCATTTGGAAAATATTTAAAAAAGAAAGAAATTTCAAAGCGGGTTTAATAATTCTGATTTATATATAACAACAAATAACCACAAAAGGTAAATTATATACAATTTATACCATATTATATTTATTTTCCTATTTACTATTTATTTTTTACAATTTTATTGTTTTTGCCTTGTAGCGCTTTGAGTTTGAGAAAAGTGCATTACAAATATAGTGTATTATTATTATTATTATTAATAAAGAAACAACTGTGAAAAGCTGCTCATATTTTGAATTCAATTGCAGTCAATCATTATTATGCTCATTTGATACTAAATATAATATAACAAAAATCTAATTAAGAGACTGCTTGACAATTCTTAGTTAATGTTTGGTATGATAACATTACTTTAAAATGTAAAATGAAAAAAAAAAGTCATTTATATATTTTTTAATTATTATTTCTATTTCCCCCAAAACTGTTTTTATTTCATTTGTTGTCACTGAAATTCAAGGTTATTCCAGAAAATATTGATGCGGCTCTTCTGAAATGAATAAAACACGTGTGAAAATACTGCATATGTCTTTGTTATTTTAACTAATACTTATTATGTGCATGAAATGATTTAAATTAAATGTTATCAGTAGTTTGCAGCTTACTAACGATGTTTTACTCAGAGTGTAAATTGTACAGTTCCATATGGTCTCTTTGTTTTATTTACAAAAATATGTTGTAAACAATTAACCAAAAAATACCTTCTTATTATATATTATATCATATAATATAATATAATATTATATTATATTATATTATATTATATTATATTATATTATATTATATTATATTATATTATATTATATTATATTATATTATATTATCAAAATGTTTTACTTGAAATACACAACATATGTCATATACACAATATGGAAAGAGAAAACAAAATGTCTTTGTGCTGCGTTTAATTACCAGATGTTTAGGATTGCCACCTCAGAAGTCTTGGATGAAAATGACCCCATTAACTCAAACTGGCAACTAGTGCAGCGTATTTACTTTATTGTATCTCATATCTCTGCCAAACTGCAATCTGTTACTGAATCAAACAGGAAAAACATTTGGTAGCAATAAATCTATCAACAAATCAGAGACAAACAAATCCTGAATAAAATCTAAATGACTACAAAAGAAATGCCAGGAGTTCAAATGCACATGAATGAGCACCAATAAACTCTAACAGACACTTTGTTCTTTTTATATTGCTGTATCACAGACTCTGCTTATATTCATTGGCACATAATAAAAAAAAAAAAAAAAAATGAATGAATAAATAAAAAAATAAAAATAACTAAAATATTTAAAACTAAAATGGAGTTGATAACAATTATGCCATTGAGATACAAATGTAGTTTATTTTATGTTGCAAATGTTCAATTATAGTGAAGCTTAAAGATATCAAAATTATTTCTTTGTGATTTAGTGTAATGAAAAAATTGTAATTAGTGATTTTTGTAAATGGTTTTAATTCAAGTATTTAAATCATTTATTTTTTAATATTACGGAAAAAAAGAGAACTATTTTCATGCCAACGATTAAGACATAAAAATAAATACTTTATTAATGTTTTATACTATATTAAGGCTGCACGATATTGAAAAAATATAACATTGCTATATATTTTAATTCTGCGATATATATTGCAATATGATTTCACTTAGATGAGTTGAATAACTATTTAAAAAGATAATAATAATAATAATAATAATAATAATAATAATAATAATAATAATAATAATAATAATAATAATAATAATAATAACAATAAAAATAATAAAGCGTTTTTTTTAAGGAGTCAAACTGTTTCATATATTCAATAATTAAATAATCAAATGTAAAATAATAAAGCATAGTCTTCTTTTTTAATAAACAATTCAACAAAATTAATTGTTTTTAATTTGTCGATGGTGCAAATGGTACAATTTCTTGATTGTTAAAATGACTGAATGCTTTTAAAACCCTCACATAGTCACAAGCCTCAAAAAACACTTACGAGATAATAAATTATAATCCAGACTCAACTGACAATGTGGCTATTGCAAATGATCACATTGCGATATCAATGCTGAAACGATTTATTGTGCAGCCCTACTGTATATTCTATTCAGACTCAGACTCAACTTTATTATCTCGTTTAGGGAAACTAAAATTGCAGCAAGGTGCAACAACACAGGTGAAGTTCCATGTACACATTACCAAAATATTACCACAAAGCATACAATACAATTTTTATTTTGGTTGTATTTCCCTCTCCACTGGACTCATTTAATGACCTAATGGCCACCATTATAAAATAATTTCTAATTCTATTTGTCCTGCAAATAGAAACTCAAATGAAGCCTTGATGGCAGTGGCTAAAGCATAGAGTACAATGGGCGATCCGAGGTACATAAGATACCCTGGGCTCTCTTTAAACCATAATTATGGTAAATTACCATTGGACCAATTTAGTTAAAACTAATGATCTTGCCTGCCACCTTCACAAGGCTGCTCAACCCGTTCCTATTTGACAAACTCAGATTACCATACCAAGCTACAATGCAGAAAGATAAAACAGATTCAGTAAAGTGTCATCATAAAGGTGCAAACTCAAAATGATCTAAGTTTGCTCATAAAAACTTTTTTTTAGACAGCCTGGATGTTAGGTTGGAATGTCAACATATGTCAACAAGTTCAATGTCCAAACCTTTAATAGTTGTTGTGCTGAGGATAGGAAAAGCCTTCCTGTAATCTATCAACATGTTTTTTTGTTTTATTTACATTCAACTGGAGAGAAAATCTATCACACCAGGAAGTAAATTCTTCCGCAGGACTATGCCCCAAATCCTGATAGTGGAGGAGACTCACAATCACTGAATCATCAGCATATTTTATGATATGACAGTTCATACGTACATACTCTGACAATCAATATTCAATATCAGAGTCAACTTTTGTTTTATTTTAATAAACAAATGTGGGTTTTTAAGTGGTTATTAAGTTTCATAATAAATTACCTATCGAAATGCATAGAGTCTAAACAAAACTTCATGGAAGTTTAGATCTTAACCATCTTTTTGTTTAGATGTTTTATTAAATCACATAGCATATCACTAAAATACAAAACTTTATTTGATCTACTTTTATTTTATTTTAGTCATTTTATTTATTTAATAACAATTTATTTCAAATACTAAGATTTTAGTCAGTTTTAGTAGCTTAGATAAAATTTGTATTAATAGTTTGTAGTTTTAATTTCTTAAAATGTTCCTCTTTTTTTTAATTTTAAACCTTTGTGTGTTTTAAAAATATTTAAATATTTTGGCATTTAAACCTTTTATTTAAATTTTTTAAATAACCAAACTTTTAAATAACTGTTAAATAATTATGATTTTTATATGTTTTATTTTGTCAAAAACAAAAAAAGCTTCTTTTTTTTCTTTTTTAGTTTACCATAAAACTCTTCCCACAATAAAAATATTTACAAACAGCCTGTCAATTAGCGTTGCATTCATACACTAACAATGCAAAATAAAGTCATGCACTCTCACTCACACACACGCAGATAAATCCACCCACTCACACTATCCGTAACCCCCTTCCCAAACTCGCCCAATATCTTCCCCTCGGCATTGTGTTATTTCCATTATTATTAATATCTGCCAGCTTAATTTTCAGCCCTGTCATAACGTGACAGCCTAAATGACTAGAGACAATCGCTTATTGATAACTTTCCCAGCAAACCTGCCACTGGAGCCCAGCTGATCGGGCTGCTCCGTCGCGCTGCGGGCGTCTCTCATGCTGGAGATAATGGGCCACTGCTCCCGTGCTGAAACAGATTGAATGTGCAGTCAGTCACTGTCGTACTGAATCACACTCCAGTCTATCAGACAGACACACTCGGATAATCATTTTACAGAGGTGGGGGGAGGGGGGTGGGAGTCAGAGAGGGAGACAAAGATACCGTGCGTTATGTCATTCAATTTTGCTTTTTTTTTTTGCCGTTTACGCCCGAAACGGCGCCGCGGTTAATCGCGATGCTGATATTCGAAACTCCGTTCTCGATCCGTGATGAATGTCTTCGTCTGTCAAGTTCTCAGTCACTCAAAATCGGTGGAGAAATCTCTATTATGATAGCCGACATTGCTTGACTACTCTGTCAAAATCAAAGTCGAACAGATCGGGTGTCAATAGGACACAGTGTATCCGCTCACTCATTCATTGTCAAACCTGGATGACACTTAGACAGGCGTTTCTGGAGCTGCGAAAGTGTCAGTCTCAGCAGTTGTTTTGCTGGACTGGAGCTGGTAATGGACTGGTTGCTGCTGGTCTCAGGACTTAGGTGATGTACCTTCTGCTACCCTGACAACTTTATATATATATATTTTTTTTTTTTGTAGATATAAAGAAAATGCTGAGTTTATAAAAGATGAATAAATGGATAAACAAACGGAGGGGCTGTTAGACTCGGTCCTAGCTGAAATACAAAAAAAGGAAGTTTTTGAAAGTTTTACCACACCACAGGGAAAGACGATTAATAATACATGAGGATTAGAGATTCGGGCTGAATGCTGGAGATTTAACAATGAATAAGAGAACAGTGATGAAATAATACTACAGTATATATTTTTACCAATTTTAAATGCGTATATATGCTGACAGGGCATATTGTTTGCAAGAAACATAGATGACTCGGCTAAAACTAGTCTAAAGGCTGTCAGTGAAAATCTAATAGACAACTAAGAATAGACCAAAAATAGACTAGACATCAAATCCAAAAGAATGAGTCTGTCTAATCAGTGTATTTAAAGAGCCCCTATTATGGGTTTTTGAAAATGACCTTCCATGTAGTGGTAACACAGCTCTAAGTGAAGTGAAATATCCAGCCTGATCTCATGAGAAAATGGAAGTATGTTACGTTTTGTCAGTTTAGTGGTAGTCAGTTTAGTAAGTAACAAATGAATTGCTGAACGAATCATGGGAGTCGCTGGGATAATTAGGTAAAATTAAATGCATATTATAAGACAATGAAAGTGTTTTTTGAACTTGCATGCATATCATACTGTTGTTGGAGACTCCCAAAACCAAAATATGAACCTTTAATGTATAATTTGGGCTCTTCAATAACTAGAAAATGTAAATGTAGTCTACTTTTGAGCTATTCTTAGATGTCTATAAGATTTTTACAAACAGCCAAAATTTTGCCTTGTTTTTGCCAAGCCGTCTATTTAATTTAATTCAATTCAATTCATGTTTACTTCAATAGCACTTTTACAATGTAGATTGTGTCAAAGTAGCTTAACATAGAAGTTCTAGTAAATTGAATCTGTCATCAATCCAGTTTTTAGGGGGGGTAACATTGGACACCTTCCCCTGAGATTTTGGCTCATGATAGCCTGACAGATTTGTTCATGATATGAATCTCCTGTTACAGTTAATCCCAAGGGTGCTCTGTTGGACTGCGATCTGGTGACTGTGGACATTTGAGTTAGTGAGGTTGCTGTCATGTTTGAGAAAAGCAGTTTGAGATGATTTGAGCTTTGTGATGGTGCATTATGCTGCTGGATGTAACAGCACAAGATGAGTTGTGGTCATAAGGGGACAGACACGGTCAGCAACAATTCACAGGTAGTCAGTTGGTTCTAAAGGGCCCAAAGTGTGCAAAGAATATCTCGCTCAAAGCGATTGCAACCTGAACTATTGGTACAAGGCATGATGGATCCATACTTTCATGTTTTTATGCCAAATTCCAACCCAATTATCTGAGTGTCGGAAAAGAAATCGAGACTTAGAAACTTTTTTACAATCTTCTATTGTGCAGTTTTGTAGAACCTGTATGAACTGCAGCCTCAGCTTGCTGTTTTTACCTGACAGAAGTGGCACCCATGTGCTGTTCCACTGCTGGAGCTCATCTGCTTCACAGTTTGATGTGTTATGTGATTTTTGTTGTAACAAGTGAAGTGGTTATTTGAATTGCCTTTCTATCAGTTGAACTCTGGTCATTCGACTCTCACCTCTGACAAAAAAACAACAACAAAAAAACATTTTGCCTACAAAAAAAGAGACTCACTTAATAATATTTTCTCTCACTGGATATTTTCTCCTTCTCACATCTGCCTATTTCATTTTTAAAGAGCCAAAAATGAAACTTTTGTTATTAATTACTCACCCCAATGTCACCTTAACCCACTTATTTAATATAAATTAAAATAATTTACATGAAATCTGAGCGCTTTCTTTTTCAAGTCCAGAAAAGAACCAAAAACATTCTATGTGACTGTAATAATACGAAGCTCCTAAAATTATTTTTGTGCATCAATCTGATAAACGGGGGTGTTGGGTGGGAGGTGTGCGACATACTGTATCTGAATAGCAGATAGGTCTGTGGTGGAGAGGGGTGCCCGACGTATTGAAAACTGGGGGAGACGCACGCTTTCCGAGAGATTATCTTTCATTGGTGGGCATCCGGGAGTGTCTATGCATATGCGGGAGACTCCTGGAACATCCGGGAGACTTGGGATATCTGCATAGGTATAATTTGTCCACTGTCATACTGGAGTGATATAAACACAAGAAATGTCAGAGTGATCAAATCCCAGTGATTTTGAGGCTCACCGCAACGTGATGTAGAAGTGCGGTTTTCCCTACCCACCGAATTGATTTACCGGTGCCATGTCTTATACACATGTTCACAGAACTTTTTTGCAAAGAAACTGGGATTAAAACATATGTTACAACTCTCTGTGACCATCTGCACCTCAATAATCAATTTTATAAGTTTAAAACGTTAAGAGAGTAAAATCACCATGTAATTACCACTAAAATCACCATGGCTGCGTGGTGTGTAAACGCGCACATGTGTGTGTTTGTGCTACAAACAGCATTTGTGTGAGACTCATCATTTCAGAAAGGCTTGAATAAACTCCACCACTTATACATCAAATAAACTTACTTGGTATTTTTGACTCATGACCTTATTATTACAGTTTCATCCATGTCTGTTTCTATCACTGACGGCTGTTTATCTGATGTAAGACATGATGAGAAGCAGACAAGCATGTTGGAGCAGTGGGCAGGGAGAAGCAGCTCATTTGGATTTCAAGCCACAGACTGAAAAAACAGCTACACTGTAGTCAGACACCAAAATGGGCAGATTCTACATTATATAATAAATTATCTGATGGGCATTTTGGGATACATTTTTACAGACACATTCTGGAAACACAAAAAGGCGTATTTTACATTTAGTAAAAGTAGTAAAATAGGTGCCCTTTAACTACGGGCAATACAACATATTGGCATTAGATTCAGTAGCCTAGTAAGTGCAAACCCTGACTTGAAGCAGAACCAACTCAATCTCACAGCAATTCGTAACTTTTTGATTTGGTGGCTAATTCGTATGAATTCGTACGATCTAATTCGTACAATTTAGTACGATTTGCTCATCCGCCAATGACGGTTGGGTTTAGGGGTGGGTTTAGGTGCCACGCCTCCTTTTTAAAATCGTACAATTTCGTATGACTGAACTCGTACAAATTCATACGAATTAGCCACTAAACTGTCAAAACGTAAAATACTTACGTTTTCTCGTGAGATCAGGCAGGCGGAACACATTTAGGTGAACAATTATAAGAGTTTTTTTTTCCGTATGATTACAGTTGAACCACTGAAGACACATGGACTCTTTTTGACAATGTTTGGGTTTTTTTCTGGACTTTGAAGTCTCAGGACTGTGATTGTCTATGGAAGGTCAGAGAGCTCTCGGATCTCATCTAAAACATCTTAATTGGTGTTCTGAAGATGGATAAAGGTCTCATGGGATTGGAATCACATCAAGGTGAGTAATTAATAACACTAAGTAATAGAACTAACCAACACAGGCTCATTCTGAAAACGTAGCCCTATTTACATTTCTGGAGATCGCAAATTATGTAGACAGACATATGGCTGGATTTCATCTTTAAAATGAACCATACATGGTGGTATGATGCCATTCCTTTTCGTGCTTACCAGCTGACCGCTTACCAGCATGTGGACAGCTTTTCCGCTGTTACAAGTTTGTCCGGTAGCTCGACATGTATGTCGGCGGACTTGAGATGCAGAGTGGAGTTGACCGCGATGACGGGGTTTGAGTCTGGTAAAGAACAATTCCAGAAAGTGGGTAAGACAAAAACAAAAGCTAAAACAATAAATAAAGAAGTAGATAACAGGGTGAGAATGTGGTAAAATCTGAAAACGTGATAAAAATCAGGCGAGGGCTTTTTTTTGGTGTGGGTGGGTCAATCTGTGCTTTTAACAATACTATTAGATGGGTTTAGGGTGAAGGGGTCGTCGGTGGGTCAGTCAGTAGTTAATAGACAGTGGCCTCTGGTAGACTTACGTTAAAACAGCAGGCGCGAATGGCACTCGCAAGAAAAATTTGATATCTGAAAAAGCACACGCAGCGGCCTCCGATGGATTTGTGAAAACAAAAGCTGCCAAAAAACGTAGCTCCTCTCTCCAGAAATGTAGATAGGGGTACATAATCAACAGTGGTGCAAAGTAACAATTACAAACAGTCAAATTACCGTAATTGAGTCAGGAATTGTAATTTACTAAGTAGTTTTAAAATGTTTTAAAAATGTGTACTTTTCCCTTGAATACATTTTTAGTGCTGTATCGGTACTTTTACTCCACTACTTTCCTTTAACCTACAGTCATTACTTTATTTTTTCTTGTCAATGGGGATTAGAAAAATCAGTCCTGTGATTCCTGTACAATCAAATCGCACACAGAAGGTAAATCTCATCATAATGATCTACCTCAAGACACGGGCGATTTATTATTGCAGCAAACTGTTTGGATGCATTAAAAGTTTCCAAGAAGATGTCCAAAATCTTTACATGCATTGACCCAGAGACGGTTTAGTTGCATGTCACTGATGAGAAGATGACGGATGCTTACTGTACGATGACAGAAGAAGTTTTAAACACCCAGCAGGCACAAGACATCAACATGACGTTAGCTTGACATTTTACCTCAACATCGTGGGGATGTTGCGTTTTGTTTGGAAATGAAAATCGGTTTGACGTCAGAACTCAACATCAGGCTGACGTCAATGTCCAAAGTCCAACCTAAAATTAACCAAATATCAATGTTTAATGAGGTTACAACTTGACGTTGTGTGGACGTTGCAAATAGAGCATCTATAAGACATTGGATTTTGGTTGTTATACCTGACGAATAAATGTCAGTATTTGACGTCAATATGACGTTGGTTTAAGATGTTGGCTCGACGTTGGATTTTGGTCACTTTCCAACACAACCTAAAATCAACCAAATATCAATGTCATTCAATGTTGTTATTGGTGATCAAAATAACGTTGTCCTTAGACTCTGACTAGACATTGAATTTTGGTCACCTGACATCACAACCTAAATCAAACCTAATATTAACATCTTATGACGTTGCATGCCTGCTGAATAATACGTAAATACACTACAGAATGTTACGTTTCCACACACATTCACAAATTACATGTAAATGCATCAGCTTTTTATAGCGTAATGAAACTCACTACTCTTAAATACTTTTGAAAGGTCTACTTAATACTCATACTTGAGTAATGAGTAATATTTACAACAGATACTTTTACTTTACTTGCATTACATTTTGAAGCAAGTAATGGTACTTTTACTTAAGTATGATTTTTCAGTACTCTTTCCACCACTGGTAATCAGAATGAGCCTGGGTTGGAACTAACCCTTTAATAAACTTATTTTGTAATCATATTTTTTTAGAAGGCCTTGTGGGTTTCAGTTCTAGCAATATCGGGGTCCAAATGCCTTTCCTTGTCAATATTTAATAAATTGTCAGCTTGGCATGAGCTGATACTTTTCACATTTGAAGAGACAGTTCTGATACAGTACAAAAAGCGTACCAGTTGTACCCAGCAGCTAGACGTTTGGAGGAAAATCATTGTGCTTTACTGTCTGTCAGCTTCTTCATTATGAAAGAGGGAGGCTTTTCATTTGAGAGAGCGAGAGGAGCTATGAGAGAGGTGTAATTGGCACGGAGGTGTAAAATTCCCCCTGTTCGGCGCTGGCTGTTTAAAATATGAATGGTGGTGTTGGGGTTTTGTTGGTTTAAGTTGGACTCTACAGTGGTGTGCAGCATCACTCTGACCTTTTAGAACACACTGAAGAGAAGTAAACAAACTTTGCAATGATGGTTTCTCTTGTGGGCTAAGGAAGTTTTTTTTTTTAATAGGTTTTGTGAGATTTGACTTGTGGTAGCTGCTTGGTGAAGCTCCAGGTATCCAATAAAGATCTATACAAGTTTTTAGAACAAACTTAAGAAAAAAGTATATATTAGACAGTTTACGCAGTGTACAGGCTATGTCAACTGGTTATTTTATGGTTTTATATATACAGTTGAAGTCAGAATTATTAGCCCCCCTTTGATTTTTTTTCTTTTTAAAATATTTCCCAAATGATGTTTAACAGAGCAAGGAAATTTTCACATTATGTCTGATAATATTTTTTCTTTTGGAGAAAGTCTTCTGTGTTTTATTTCGGCTAGAATAAAAGCAGTTTTTAAATTTTTTTTAATCCATTTTAAGATCAAAATTATTAGCCCCATTAAGCTATATTTATTTTTCGATGTTCTGTAGACTAAAACACTGTTATACAATGACTTGCCTAATAACCCTAACCTGACTAGTTAATGTAATTAACCTAGTTAAGGTTTTAAACGTTACTTTAAGCTGTATAGAAGTGTCTTGAAAAATATCTAGTCAACTATTATTTACTGTCATCATGGCAAAGATAAAATAAATCAGTTATTAGAAATGAGTTATTAAAACTATTATGTGTATAAATGTGTTGAATAAAATCTGCTAAATATACAGATAATAAACAGAAATTGGGGAAAAAAATAAACAGGCGGATAATAATTCTGACTTCAACTGTATATATACATATTATATATATATATATATATATATATATATATATATATATATATATATATATATATATATATATATATATATATATAATTTTATTTATTTATTTATTTTTTCACATTTTAATAGAAAGCTACACAATATTATATTTGTGCATATACATTAGATTAGTCTGTAGTAAAGCCAAATCTGGAGCTTAACTAAAAAAAACTTACGATAATTGCTCAAAAACGAATACACCCAAATTTATATGTTATAGAAAAATATTAAATACAAATTAACCCTCTACTGCACGCATTATGATAAATCTATAATATATATATATATATATATATATATATATATATATATATATATATATATATATATATATATATATATATATATATATATATATATATTTGACTGTTTTTCTTTTCTTAAAATGGCTTAACTGGCTTAAGTGCTGTAAAAAAAATAAAAATATATATTTTTAAGGTACTTTAAGGTATTGCCATATGGCAACAATGTCGAACAGTGGATCTAACTTAGAAATTTCAAACTTAAAACTTTCCCTATAATTAATAATTTTGTTTGAAATTATTTAACCCTCCTGTCGTGTTCAGGTCAAAACTTAAATCACTCATAAATTTTGTGTTTTACATCTGAATGGCTCAAGGCCTTATGATTTCCTCCACACTATGCATTGGAACATATACAAGTGAAGATCATCTCTTTCATTGAGTTTTGAGTGTTTTTATCAACCTGTTATCAAATGAATGTCATTTTGTCAGTTTAGTGGCTAATTCATACGAGTTCAGCTGTACAAAATTGTAAGATTTTTAAAAGGAGGCGTGGCACCCAACCCCACCCCTAAACTAATTGTCATTGGGGATAAGCAAATTGGATAAAAAACAATGAATGAATGAGATCGTACAAATTCATATGGATTAGCTACTAAACCAAAAAGTTATGAATTGCCATGAAATTGTTGGATTCTTTTAATCTCCATTCAGCCAATCTCTGAGTCTAGCAGGAGCACTTTTAGCTTAGCTTAAGCAACAATTATTTTATTATATTAGACCGTTATTATCTTGCTCAAAAATGACCAAAGTATAACTAGTGCTAGTTCTGTGTCCATGCTGACCGTATACACCCTCAGTCACTATTCCCTATATTCATTCATTTTCTTTTCAGCTTAGTCCCTTTATTAATCCGGGGTCGCCACAGCGGAATGAACCACCAACTTATCCAGGATATGTTTTACACAGCGGATGCCCTTCCAGCCACAACCCATCTCTGGGAAACATCCATACACACTCATTCACACACATACACTACGGACAATTTAGCTTACCCAATTCACCTGTACCGCATGTCTTTGGACTTATGGGGGACACCGGAGCACCCGGAGGAAACCCACGCGATCACAGGGAGAACATGCAAACTCCACACAGAAATGTCGACTGACCCAGCCGAGGCTCGAACCAGTGACCTTCTTGCTATGAGGCGACAGCACTACCTATATAGGGGTAAATTGAAGGTGCAATTGAAGTGCAATTGAAGGACTGAAAATTCGATCACTCAGAATACAGGAAAGGATAACAATTTGTTTGTGCTTTGCTGGTTGATAAATCATTCAGATGGATTAAATAAAAAATTCTTTGGTCAGACCCTGTGATGGTTATTTTAGCGAGCTGTCTATTAGTAATGAAACAAAGTATTTTGATTTCTGTCATCTATTATTCATTTTGTAATATATTTTCAGTGCCTATTTTTATTTTCATTGCAGTTATTTTATGTCTAATTCTGTAAATTCATGTTAAACACTACTTTGAGACATTGTTCACAGCTAAAGAATTTTGAATACAAATTTGGTGGAGAAAAATTATTTGTTACAAAACTGTATAATTTTTTTTATCAATCAAAATGATCAATTTAAAATGTTGTATAAAATGATATTATTAAAGGGACGTGTTGATTAAAAAAGAAACAAATTGAGAAAGGTATTACAAAATTTCAGTTAGTGGCTGTTTGCAGTAACATGTACGATAAAAATAACAACTAATAAATAAAAAACAAGACTTTGCACACAAATACAAAAATAAGTGTAAAAAAATAAGCTTTTTTAGCCCTCATAGTTACATTTTTATGTTCAATGTATTAACTATTTTACTATTTACAGTTGAAGTCAGAATTATTAGCCCCCTGTAAATTTTTTCCATCTTTTTTTTTTTTAAAAAGCAAGGAAATTTTATATAATACGATAATATTTTTTTCTTCTGGAGAAAGTCTTATTTGTTTTATTACGGCAAGGATAAAAAACTGTTTTAAATTTTTTAAAAACCATTTTAGGGACAAAATTATTAGCCCCTTTAAGCTATTTTTTCGATAGTCTACAGAACAAACCATCATTACTTGCCTAATTACCCTATCCTGCCTAATTAACCTAGTTTAGCCTTTAAGAGCTGTATAGAAGTGTCTTGAAAAATATCTAGTAAAATATTATTTACTTTCATCATGGCAAAGGTAAAATAAATCAGTTATTAGAAATGAGTTATTAAAACTATTATGTCCAGAAATGTGTTGAAAAATATTCTCTCCTTTAAACACAAATTGGGGAAAAACATAAACAGGGGGTCTAATAATTCAGGGAGGCTAATAGTTCTGACTTCAACTATATATATTTAAGTCATTTTGGTAATTTTATGATTTTATTTATTTGTATGATTATATATAATAAAAATAACAATTCAAAAATATATTTAAAAAAAATAAATTAAAAAAACACAAGGCTTTGCACACAAATATTCACTTTGTTAGCCCTCATTTTTTGTTAAAACAAATGTGTTTAATTTATTTAATTTTTTATTAATATATAAAATACATGTTTTTTTGTTATTTTATAATTATACTGTCATTTTACATGAATTATTGTATTATATTACTATCTTTATGGCAAAAAAATAATATTTTTACACATTAATAAAAATAGAATATTGTAAAATCAAAAAGAGTAATAAATTCATACATGTATACAATATTACAAAAATAACAATGTTAAATATGTACTGTCATTTTACTGCATGATTTAACTATAATTTATGGCATTTTTTTTAAATGAATAAGATTAGAATATTGTAAAAACAAAAGTATAACAAACAATATATAGAAAAAATAATACATTTGTACAATATCAGTCAATATAATCAATTTAATATGTTGCATAAAGTGATATTATTAAAGGGATATGTTGATTTAAAAAGAACAATCTGAGAAATGTATTATGAAATTTCATATAGTGGCTGTTTGCAGTACCATGTATACTCTGGGTTTGTGTTATAATGAGGAAATGTACACATGTTAAATTAAATATATATGTAAAAGAAAAGTAAAAAGATTATATACGTTTCATGTAAAAAGAAGAAATAAATAAAAGAAGTAATAAGCTGAAGTGATGTGGTAATAGAGTGGGGAAAAAAATAAGCGTGTGCTTCATCCCGCTCCATTTCAAAACGGCTAAATTCATTTGTTATTTTAAATGTGTGAATAAGTAAATATTTTTGTCGATTATGATGAAATGTATTTTGTTTGAATAATTATTTTAAGTGTATGATATTCTGTTCAAAACAAATAAATCAAATATTAAATATTTATGCATTTCATCAAATTAATAGAGTTCTGTACCTACTCAAACATGTTTTAATCAGTTATCAGACGAATTGCTTAACCTTGAACCTTTAGGATAAAAAATGCCCTTGATATTAGGTCGGCCGGCTGTTTCGACCCACATGACATCACTAAACACTTTCCTTGTGCACTGGCCAGCTTTGTCACACCATTACACTAATCTTCATCTGCTTGATTTGATTCTCTCCTAGACATCCCTTTGTTAAGTCTTGCATAAATGCATAGATAACCAAATTATTAAATTAAAGGGAAGGCTCTTGACGTTGCTCACTGTCGCTTTAAATCATGCATGAACGTGATAATTATCCAGGCAAGGCTAAGAAGGGCCCATCACGACTGCTTTAAATCCAATAAACGTCCTGACCCGATCATTACAATTGACCATCTATCAGGACCATCGAGCTGCACGTTGTCGTTCGCCGCCGCTTATAATCCCTCTTGATCAGCACTAATTACAGATAGCGGGAGGGAAGGCCCGATATTTTCAGTCTGCCAAGCACAAGAAGCATCAATGGTTTTGGCTTTATGGCAAGACACTGCTGGCAAAAACACTTTCTTTTTTTGTCATGTCAGTTTTGAGATTTTGTGCTTTTCAGCATGGCTTATCAAGTGCCTTTTCAGTCTAATGGAAAGAAATCATACAAAATTTTTCACTTTATCAATTTGTCTGTAGACTTTAATTACAATAGAATTTTTTAAAGGCTGCTTTCTCCTTTTAAGGTTTTTGGACCTGCGTTGAGCCATAAATTTCCATTTCTGCACCCCTTACTTTAAAGTTTAAACACTATATTATTCATATCTATATACCGAAGGTTATACACTCACCGGCCACTTTAATAGGTACACCTGTCCAACTGCTCAAATTTCTAATCAGCCAATCACATGGCAGCTACTTTATGCATTTAGGCATAGACAGTCAAGACAAACCCTCACCTTTAGAGACAGACCAATTAGAAACAGGTGATAAATATAAAATTTTGGATCTCATTCAGCTGTCCCCCTCACTTTTAAAATGTCCGCTACGCCCCTGCGCACAACCAACGAGAGTAGAATGGCCACACTGGTTCGAGCTGATAGAAAGGCAACAGTAACTTAAATAAGCACTTGTTACAACTGAGGTATCCAGAAAAGCATCTCTCCAACCTTATGGCAGATGGGCTACAGCAGCAGAAGACCACACAGGAAACTGGAAACTGAGGCTACAATTCACCTCAGAAGATCCAAAATTGGACAACAGAAGATTGGAAAAACATTGAGTGGTCTGATGAGTCTTGATTTCTGCTGCCACGTTTAGATGGTAGGGTCAGAATATGGCATCAACAACATGAAAGCATGGATCCATCCTGCCTTTTATCAACGGTTCAGGCTGGTGGTGGTGATGTAATGGTGTGAGGGATATTTTCTTGGCACACTTTGGGCCCATTAGTACCAATTGAGCATCTTGGCAACGCCACAGCCTACCTGAATATTGTTGCGGACCATGTCCATACCTTTTATGATCACAATGAACCCATCTTCTGATGGCCACTTCCAGCAGGATAACGCACCATGTCATAAGCGTGAATCATCTCAGACTTGTTTCTTGAACATGACTAAGTTCACTGTACTCAAATCGCCTCCACAGTCACCAGATCTCAATCCAATAAAGCACCTTTGGGATGTGGTGGAACGGGAGATTTGCATCATGGATGTGCATCTGACAAATCTGCAGAAACTGCATGATGCTATCATGTCAATATGGACCAAAATCTCTGAGGAATATTTTCAATACCTTGTTGAATCTATGCCACGAAGGATTAATGCAAATCTAAATGCAAAAGGGTGTTCAACCTGGTACTAATAAGGTGTACCCAATAAAGTGGCCAGTGAGTGTACGTACATAATTTGTCTGATTTTTAAAAACATCATTCTACTGATTTTTCCTGTCTGTATTTAGTACTTTATGAATTATGTACTGATAAGAGATTTGAATCTAATATGTCAATCAATTAACCAATCAATCAACATATAATCTTTGAACATCATTTCATCCAATGTTCAGATTTATGTGCTACAAATATGCAAATCTATGCTTTTTTAATTATGCAATGCCTAATTTGCATAAATACTATTTTAGAAGACTTGTGATAGAAATGTTGGCACTTCCTAATTTAATTTATCAACTGGGGAGGTAGTGATAATTTTTTAAATATTAATGTGGAGTATCTAACTCCACAACATTATTCAGACAGGGAATTATAATAATAACAATAATAATAATAATTATAATAATAATAATAATAATAATAATAATAATAATAATAATAATAATAATAATAATGATAATAACAATAATATAAGAATAAAAGAAATCCATTAGACCACCCCTATAAAAGTTCATACCATTGTGAATGCATAACCGTGCCAGTCAGTCTATGCGGAAAAAAAGTAATGAAACCAGCAGATTTACAGCACAGATAGACACCTAAGAGTTCACAAGAAGTGGAGAAAACCATGATTTCTCATGAAATAGATGTTTGTTTCTACATGTTGTCTAAAAGTAATGTCAAATTAGACGCATTGTTTGAATAGTTCGTCCTAAAGTTAGCCAAAATGGCTAATCAGGTCAGAATACACTAAATAGTCTATCCCACAAACCACTGAAAACTTAAATGTTAAATAAATGAATATGAATAAATTAGATGTAATTTAAATAAACATAAATTTGATCCACGGAAGCATGTACTGTATTACACAAACTAACTTTACCAAATTGTTGAACCCACTGATTGTCAATGTAATTCGCACACTGATAATAATAATAATATTAATAATAATAATAATAATAATAATAATAATGCTGGCAAACACATTTTGAAATGAGAGGGTGCTCTCTGGTGCCTGTGTGTGGTTTTAGGTGACAGCAGCCTGACAAAAATATCTTTGTTCACAGTCTTGATGGCTTTGTCAGCTTTGACTATACAGGCAGTTTTTTTCCAACAGTATGTGTGAAGAAAGAATCTCTGTCATGATTTATTTGGATGTGAAACAGAGAAGTGATTGTTCAGTTATTTTAATAACATTCTAGTCAGGAATGTAATAAAAAATGGAAATATATATATATATATATATATATATATATATATATATATATATATATATATATATATATATATATATATATATATATATATTATTTTTTTCAGTAATTGTAGATAGAATGTGCAATTATTTTTTTCAATTAACTTCAATTAGCTGGACCAGGAGGCCTTTCTATGTAGAATTTGCATGTTCTCTCCGTGTTTGTGAGGTGTTTCTCCGGGTACTCCAATTTCCCACACAATCCAAAGCCATGCAGTATAGCTAAATTGGTTAATGTAAATTGGGCGTAGTGTGTGGGTTGCATTAATTAGTGACTCTCAAGGTGGATTGCGCTAATTATTTTAGGATTATTTATAATTTATTTATCATTTAGTTTTTTTTATTTTAAAGTATCCCTTATAAAATATAGAATTGTGAAATTATGTCTTGTTTAAATAAGCTTTTTAAAATTTATTTTTGCAAATATAATTTGTTTCATCAACGTTTTTATATGTTTTATTTAAGTTCTATACAAGTTCAGGTTTAAGTCAGACTTTGAGCATGCAAAATTCTATTGGACAAGATGACACTGTTTTAACACTGATAAAATTAGCAATACCTCCATGTTTTAATTTTCTGTACCGGTCATGCTTTAATCTATTGGTCTCATGATGTAAATTCACAGGTCAGAGTTCACCAAACTTAAAATTTGCAATGCAACAAAATATCTTCACATAGGCTTGCGTTGCAGTTTTGATGCATTCAAATACGTATGAGTGGAAGTCAATGGGATGAAAGGTTTACTAGGACTGGCTTTATACAAAAAATAATGAAAACCATCACACCTGATAGTAACAGTTAAGGCATTCACAAATATAATATATAAATGTCATATTTTGCTAACTAAACAATTCTCTATATAAAACATTTAGTTTACTCAACTAGAAAGGCCAGATGCTTAAAATATAAATATCAATACAATGAATAAATAAAGACGCCATGGTGGCACAGTGTGTAGTACGATATCCTCACAGCAAGAAAGTCGCTCGTTCGAGCCTCGGCTGGGTCAGTTGGCATCTCTGCGTGTTTGCATGCTCTTCCCGTGTTCACGTGGTTTTCCTCGGGGAGCAAAGTCCAAAGACATGCGCTATAGGTGAATTGGGTAAGCTAAAATTGTCCATAGTTTATGTCTGTGAATGAATGTGTATGGGTTGCAGCTGGAAGGGCATCCGCTGCGTAAAACATATGCTGGATAAGTTGGCGGTTCATTCCACTGTGGCGACCCCTTATTAATAAAGGCTCTAAGCTGAAAATAAAATGAATGAATGGATGGATGAACTGATTGTTCATGCCCAATAAATTACCCATCCATACAGACTAAAAAATATCCATAATTTCAGTTATGTTATTGCATAATGTTTGGGGGTAATGGGGGGCTTTCCTTGAGCCACAACTGGTCCCTGATTTTGATGTCAAACACAAGAAATCATTGTTTCAAAAATCAAAACATCAAGTCAAAGACAACCACAGTTGACCTGTTGATCTAAAAGTATCTAACACTTGAATGAACCCTAAATATGGCAGACTTCAAGACCACATGTGACCCAGACCTTGACAGAGTGCCTAATTAACTCCCACAATTACAATCCTGAAAGCTGGAAGGGCGAACATACAAACAAACTGTGGTTTCCATAATGATTCCTTCAGAGATGGAGGCTGACATTCTGCGTTAACAATCCTGCGGGTCTGGCTCTTGCCTCGCTGGCTGGCACCCCCAATGCAAACAACAACAGGAACAGCTGCAAGAACAACAACAACAACAACAAAGACATGTCCCTATTTACCCTTCAGCCGGATTTGCGATCTTGCTGCTTCAGCGCCATTAGCACCAGATACCAGATATTCTGTTTTTTACATTTATGGGTGCAAATATTGTACACAACGCTGGCTCTCGTTAGAAAGAAGCAGAACAAAAGGGCTGAGATTTTGTGCGGAGGATGAGTAGGGCCACCAAACTGGTTACAAAGTCTTCTTGCCAGCACAGGCTGTCCAACCGCGGTTTATTGGCTCTCCGTTGGGGTTGCGGTCACATTAGATCTACCGCTGTTTTGCCGCAAACACCCGGTGGAATGCATGGGTGGCGCACGACGGGACTCTGCACACAATCCGGCTTTCATTTCACGCGAGGGCACAAATCTCCGTTCGTCTCAGCCTACTTTCCTTCATAATCACATAATAAAAGCTATGAAATCATACACATGCAAAACTTGTTTCATTATGCGACTTTGTTTTATTGATCTTTAATGTGAAACTCTCAAACCTCATTTATTTTGGCTGTGCGGTACATTTCAAATTGTCCACATATGCAGCTCGTGCAGATGTCAGATGGGGTTCATTTAGTTCACACAGAGATCAGGCTAGAGTGGAATGAGAGCGGTATTGGGAAGTAACAGGTTTAAAATGAGCATATTCCATTTCCTAGGAATTATTAAATAGATTTCAGTAGTAATAGATACTATAAATGAAGTAGCTTGCGATATTGTGTCATTTTCAGTGTTGGGTGTAACACGTTCCACAGTAACATGTTACTGTATTCTAATTACATTTTTTGGGGAACGTAGTAATATAATGAATTACATTTTAAATTTGTGTCATTTGATTACAGTTACTAAAGTCAATGTACTTTCGTTACTTCCATTACAAATTTAGTTTTTAGAAGAAAAAAAATGTTTCTTTTTAATCACATTTTCAGTTGCAACATCAGTTAATGAGCATGCGCTTTTAAATTCCTGGAAAACGCAAGCTGAAATAGCTGCTGTCAAGAGTGGCTGCTTCTTCAAGTGGAAATACATATATTACATTGATTTCATTGAATGTAAAAACAAAAATATTGCTGTGAAATGCAGTTTAAAGGACTTTCGACTGCTTTTAATTGGACCAGCAACTTGTTCAGCACTAGAACAGAAAGCATTCTACAACAATACTCATCCCAAAGAAGGACCCCGGCAGCCCAACTCAGCCTAAACAGGCTAAATTGAATTTTTCTACAGGATCGGGAGTGAAGGTACCTTCTGAAAGTGAAAAGAAGCATAGCTGCTTATGAGGCCGTTCACATTGTGTGTCTTTTGCGCATGCATATTGTGCAAACTCGCATTTCCCAGACGCACTCAGTTGAAAACCGCGAGTCACATGACACGAACTGACCAATCAGCTTCATACTTTGGAATATACACAACTTATTATCTCAGACAAACACAGAACGCCCAAACACTGCAATGCTTTTTCATACTATGGATGTCAGTGGTTACAGGTACGGTATCCAGGTACGGTATTTCTTCTTTTATGTAAAAAACAAAACAAAAAGGACAAGGTTTGGAACCAAAGTTAATGATGAGAGAATTTTAAGGTTTGGTTAAACTATAAGTATTTTGAATTTATCAAGCTGCTGTGATCAACCTATTGTAACGTTTTACAGTGAATATTAAATTATTGAAAAAGCTGCAGTTTATTTTGTATTTATAGGTACATTTTATATGTTTTAAAAGTAACTTCAATGTAAAGTAATTAGTAATCTGATTATTTTTTACATAAAGCAACTAGTAATGCAATCAAACTGCAATTTTCCAGTAGTAATCAGTAATTTGTAATCCATTATTTAAAGTAACTTACCCAACACCGGTCATTATTGTTGTGGAGAGACAATTGGGGCAGCACGATGGCTCAGTGGTTAGCACTGTCACCTCACAGCAAGAAGGTCCCTGGTTCGAGTCCCAGCTGTGCCAGTTGGCGTTTCTGTGCAGAGTTTGCATGTTCTCCCCATGTTGATGTGGGCTTTCTCCGGGGGTGCTCCTGTTTCCTCCACAGGACAAAGACATGCGCTATAGGTGAAATGGGTAAACAAAATTGGCCTTAGTATGTGTGTTCGTGAATAAAAGAATGTATAGGTGTTTCCCAGTGGGTTGCAGCTGGTAGGGCATCCGCTGTGTAAAACATATGCTGGAAAAGTTGCCGGTTCATTACACTGTGGCAACAACTGATAAATAAGGGACTAAGCTGAAAGAAAATGAATAAATGAACGAATACAATCAGGAAATTCGATTGTCAACATAACCAGTTTGCACATGTTGAGGTGCCAATTTGGAATGTTTGTTTAGTGTATATAATCATACTTCAACAAGATTGAGGCAAACATTTATATGCGTTTTTTTGTGCTGTACAAAGAGGCTCACAATTTGCACCCATTTTAATATGCTTCTTCTGTTTGTTTAGATACATTTTATGTTTCTTTAGTAAATTTAGACACGCAGTTAAGGCACGTCTACACCAAGCACGCTGACTATATAAACCTTGTGATTTAGATCAAGCTCTAAAAAAAATAAATAAATAAAAAAAATAATAAATAAATAAATCGGTCAATGTAAAACAACAGTGAAGTTCAGACCATGGGTATAACGATAAAGAAACTATATAACTGGGATCACTTTCACAATTTTTCACAGCTAATAAATGATTCAACATTCAATCAGAATTCTGTGAAATATAATTTAAAGCTATACAGATAGCATTGTGATGAAGTTTTGCTTGTGATCTGTAAGTGAATCAGCTTTTTATTTCATGTGGAGACATACACTCACCGGCCACTTTATTAGGTACACCTGTCTAACTGCTCGTTAGCGCACAAGGTGATCAAGACGATCTGCTGCAGTTCAAACTGAGTATCAGAATTGGGAAGAAAGGCGATTTAAGTGACTTTGAACGTGGCATGGTTGTTGGGGCCAGACGGGCTGGTCTGAGTATTTCAGAAACTGCTGGTCTACTGGGATTTTCAGAACAACAGAAGATTGGAAAAACATTACCTGGTCTAATGAGTCTTGATTTCTGCTGCCACATTTGGATGGTAGGGTCAGAATTTGGCATCAACAACATGAAAGCATGGATCCATCCTGCTTTGTATTAATGGTTCAGGCTGGTGGTGGTGATGTAATGGTGTGGGGGATATTTTCTTGGCAAAGTTTGGGCTCATTAGTAGCAATTGAGCATCGTGTCAACACCACAGCCTACCTAAGTATTATTGCTGACCATGTCCATCCCTTTATGACCACAGTGTACCCATCTTCTGATGGCTACTTCCAGCAGGATAACGTGCCATGTCATGAATCATCTCAGACTGGTTTCTTAAACATGACAATGAGTTTACTGTACTCAAACGGCCTCCACAGTCACCAGATCTCAATCCAATAGAGCACCTTTGGGATGTGGTGGAACAGGAGATTCGCATCATGGAAGTGCAGCCGACAAATCTGCAGCAACAATGTGATGCTATCATGTCAATAAAGACTAAAATCCAGTAACTTGTTGAATCTATGCCATGAAGGATTAAGGCAGTTCTGAAGGCAAAAGGGGGTCCTACCTGGTACTAGTAAGGTGTACCTAATAAAGTTGCCATTGAGTTAATTTCCCTGCATTAGTTGAGTGCTGAAGCTTTTGAGGAAGCCTCTTCCTCTTTTTTTTAGAGGAATTTTATCATGAGAGGAAACAGAAAGAATTGTGAACACAAAATATGAGTGATGGATTTACAGTGAAGTCATAAAAGCAATCACGGATGTGAAAAATACAGGAAAAAGTGCTTTAAAGGAAGAGCTCATGCTCAACAGGTCATATTAAAGTGGATAATGAATAAAAAATTATTATCCAGTGTAAAGAAACACAATCCACATTCAAAATAAATAAATAAATAAACATTCAGCAATTTTTAAAAGTGAAAGTACTGATTTTGTAAGATGTAAACAATAAATGTTGAAAAAGTAAAGAAGGAATACATGATATTTTTTGAGTAAACGGCTCAAACACCGATAGAGAGAGTGTGAGTTTGGAAAAGATTCAGGCAGGAATGGTGTGAAATAGGAAACAATGGTCACGCCGTGTCTGTGACTTCAGAGAGAAACCCTCTGAGGCTTTTGGATTGTGAAAATCCACATCTCTCTCTCTCTCTTTTCTTTTCTTCTCCTCTCCTCTATTCCTTAGGAACACTTAGGCAGCACACTATTCTTCTTCAGGCTTTGAGCATTGTTCACGTTCTTTCTGCCTAACGCTTGAAAGCACCCCATTTTTCACCCGGCCACTTCCTCGTGGGACCCCAGCCCAGAGAGCAGCATGCAGAGGATATGTTTTATTGGACTGTTGCTGACAAATAAATCTAAATATGTATTTTGGTCATGTTTGCAGGCAGGCGGTGTCCTTAGGGGGTAGAGGTGGGTGATTATCAGCCATAAATAAAAGTAGCAGGTCATTCACATGTGCATACTCTTAAAAGCAAAGAGCAAGTCTGGGTGAAAGAGAGAGAGATGGAGAGAGAGAATATTCCATTTGTGTATTCAAAATGTAAAGTGTGCATACTTTGCTGTATGACCTCTGTATATAACTGTAGAGTGATTTAAGGTATGCATTCAATTTTTAGAATTTATTAAAGGCTGTCAATTAAAAAAAAAAAAGTCTTGTGACTTGGGTGAAATTACTTCAAACAATTAAAACAACAAATTTATATTTGTGTTATGAGCAGAGAAAGATGTATTGTAAATCATTTTGCTGACTACATTCTCCGCTGCCTCTCTGAAAATATAATTTATGATTAAAAATAGTGTTCAAAGCAATAGTGTAATGCATTCATAATACTGTACATCTTACATTTCCACTATGATTTACATAAGGTGTCATTTAGTTTAACAACAGTTCATAATAAAACAAATATTAATCATGTTTAGAATGATTTGATGACATTCAAAAGCTCTATTTTATTAACAGAGTGCAGCACAAAAATACAACCCCAAATCAAAAAAGGTCAGGACAGTATGGGAGGAGCAAATAAAAAAGTAGGGATTTCTAAATTTACTTTGACTTGTATTTCATTGCAGACAATATGAACACAAAATATGTCATGATTTGTCTGTCAACTTCATTTAATTTGTAAAACATCCTTTCCTGTCATTCAGACCTGCAACACATTCCAAAAAGGTTTTAGGGCTAGTTTTATTGCTAGTGATAAGTTAATTGGCTAGATAATGTTGTGATTTGAAACAGGTGATGTCAACAGGTGATTGTTATTAGGATTTGGTACCAAAGCAGCATCCAAGAAAGGTCTAGTTCTTTGGGAGCAAAGATAGGCCGGGAATCGCCTGTTTGCCAGCAAATACGTTAGAAAGTTGAAATGTATAAAAACAATGTCCCTCAAAAAACAATAGAAAGACATTTGGATACTTCACCTCCAACAGCGCATAACATTCAAAAGACTCAAGGAATCTGGAGGAATTTCAGTTTGTAAAGGACAATGGTGCAAGCCTAAGCTGAACAAACATGATCTCCAATCCCTCAGGCAGCAATGCATCAAGAACCATCATCAAAGTAGGCCCCAGGACTACTTTGTCAAGTAGTTACATCCACAAATCACAGTTAAAACTGCATGGTGCCAAAAGGAAGCCCTATGTTAACAGTGTCCAGAAGTGCTGCTGACTTCTCTGGGTTTGGAGGCATCTGGGAGAGACACAGTGGAAATGTGTACAGTGGTCAGAATAATCAGTATTCCAGGTATTTTTTGGGAGAAACGGACACTGTGTGCTCTGGACCAAAGAAGAAAAGCATCATCCAGACTGTTACCAAAAACAAGTCCAAAAGCCAGGGTCTGTTATGGTATAGGGTTGTACCAGTGCCCTTGGCAAAGGTAACTTGCACTTCTGTGATGGCACCATTAATGGCACCATTGACGCCTATGCATATTTCAATAAGACAATGCAAAACCACATTCTGCATACATTATAAAGTATTGGCTGAGGAAAAAGAGGATATAGGCATTTGTCTGGCCTGTCTGCAGTCCTGACCTCTCTCCAATAGAGAATGTGTGGTGCATTCGAAGTACAAATTGCAACAACAAAGACTCTGTATTTTTGCCCACCTTAAAACTTGTTTGCAGAAAGAATAGGACAAGATTACACTTGAAACACTTCATCATTTGGTGTCTATCATAACATATTGGAGTGATATAAACACAAATCATTAAAAACACAACACAAAACATTCAAATATAAAAGTAAAAGTAAATCTAGACAGTAAAAATTGCTGTAATTCAGAACTGCTGGAATCACCACAACTTCATAGTGTCAGTACAACAATATACAAGAGCAAAAACAGTGCAAAGCTGAATATGTGCGTGTGTGTGTGTATACTGTGAACTTTGTAATGACATTTGTGTGTGTGTGACAAAAGGCTTGATCAAACTCCACTACAAATACATGAAATAAACATACTTGGTATTTTTGACTAAGCTGGATTTCTGGTCTGTCTCTGGCACTGACTGCTGTTTATCTGATATAATGCAGTAGAAGCAGATGCGCACATGGGAACAGTGGGCAGGGAGAACCACATCATTTGCATTTAAAGGCACGGGCTACAAAAACAGCTTTCATCTGAGCTTAAAATGAGCATATTCTGCATTGTATAGTAAATGATATGATGAGTAATTTGAGCTGAAATTATACACAATGCCTTAACTCTTTCTTATTTTAATTGTAATGTAATGTGCCCCTTTTGTAAAGCTGATGTGGAATGATAAGTATACCAAATAGGGTTGTTATACAAACACAAGGAGGATCAGAGATCTCTCATATTTCACCTAAAATATCTTATCTCAGGAGACTGTAAAAATACGAGGATGAGCAATTAGTAGCATAATTTTCATTTTTGGTGAACTAACCTTTTAAATCTTGAACATGTCAATTCTGCTGTAACACAACCAAAGAGATGACCATCTGAGGGAGAGAACAGGAAACTGGGGCAGGTCATACTTGTGACAGGCACATATAATATACATACTTGAGTAGATAAAAGTCAGCACCGTATTGAGACCTGCCAGCCCGACACAAATCAAGCTGTCCATTACAGGAGGCCCTTGCAGGTCACGCTCTTAATGAAATGGTCTGGGCCTGCTGACGGGGCTGAAAGAAAGTCAATGGCAGACGCTGGGCAGCGGCACGCCTTTGTGATTGACACATCCTGAGCCACCGGCCCATTCGGCGTGTCAGAGAGGAACAGCGCCGTGGCCTTGACTGGGCGTCCCCTATCAGCGTGTCATGGGGTGGGGATGGGACTGTAAATTATGGGCACTTTGTTTGTGAGCGATTAATGTTAAAGGGACAGTTCCCCCAAAAATTAAAACATACTGGTAGTTTACTTCACTTGCAGGCAGATAAAAATCTGTTTGCTTTTAATCAGTAAAATATTAGGTACATTCCAAATTTGCACAAAATCTTAAAGATATTTTAACTATTGCGACATGACATTTTTTTTCCATTAAAAGGGTGATTAACTTAGAAAACAAAACCCTCTTGATTGTTTCAAATTAAAAAGCTTATGGTGCTGCAAAACACCCTGTAAGTTTCACAACTCAACACTTTGAGGTTCCTCTGAAATCATCTTATACTGAAGGCAATCCGACAAAACCACAGGTTCTGTGATGTGATAATCTATGATGTAATAGGGTTAATAAGCTCCACCTCCACAGATTGTTGCCCACTTCTGCTTCACTGCCACTTAGCTGCCACTTTCCAAACTCTCAGTCCACGCCTATTTTAACAGAGTTCTTATGAGGGTCAAAAACAGTACAGAAAATATTCAGTTACTTCTAAATTATATTTTTTTCTACACAAAAATCTTGATACCATTACAGACCATTTTTGATGCTATTTTTTTTTCACGTTTTTTTGCGATTAAAACAGCTGATTTGTGTTAGTAATTCCCAGAAGTTTGCGAACAATTTTGCAATAAAAAAATATAAAAAAATATATATAAATATAAAAAATTTAATATATATATATATATATATATATATATATATATATATATATATATATATATATATATATATATATATATATATATATATATATATCTTATTTTCTATATTAGGTGTCCTATGTTAGGTGTGCGATCTGACACAATGACAAAGACAAAAAAATCATAAAAAGAAAACTTCTTTATTTTGGTCTAAAACAGATCTAAAATGGTGGGGATATAAGCCAAAGGAAGGTTGTGCTTTTATTTTTATCCACAATCTTACTTTCTCTCTCTCAGATTTCACCCCCGGAGCATCTGACATCATGCACTTCACTCAGGACATGAGTTAGGGCTTCCCCTATCGTAATACACCTAAAACACAGATTGAAAACGCGTCAATAGCACATCATAATACCAGCCATTCATGTAAAACACAAATAATGTGCTTCAATTCGGTCACGTCCAGCGGCCATCATCCTAGAACCAATTTCCATTATTGTAAGCTGCTTGCTTTTCTGTCTGTTCCATTGCTCCGTTTGTTAGATGTTTGCTCTCACTTTCTTTTGCAGTCTGAAACGCGCCAAATGCACAAAACGCCCAATTTGTGCCACAGGATGTCTTATCCCATCTTTGCATTGACTTTACATGTAAATCACTCGTGCTTCATCTGCGTCCGCTTACTGCACAGGTTGCAAAACAATCCTCCCTTTCCATGTTATGTAAAATAATGTAATGTAATGATTGTGAGAGCACAGGTGAGACGTCATTTTGAGAGACACTCAACACATGCGCTGCGTATGCAACATCTAGAAGTCACGTAAAACAATTAATTGCAACTGAAATAAATATAATTTGACTATATGGTTTGGAATTTCATGTTTTATGAGATTATTTACATTTTTTGTGATTATTTTCCCTGTTAATTAAGAATTTTGCAGGACTTATTGTTGATTTTGCGTTGAATTCATCAATGACAAAATCGCGAAAAACTAGGGGGTCTGTCATTATACGTGGACCCCAGAAAACAGAAAAAGGTAGCTAATCACCTCTTTAACAAATGTTTTATGCAACTAAAGCTTATCCTCTCATGGTTATCAGTTCAGAAAAGCTTTAACTAGTTTTTAAAAGATTTTCCCCTCATCCTAAGTCTAAACTAATCACGCCACCTTTAAAAAAAATCTACGTATGATTTATGTATGTCATGTGATTTATTTATAAATAACATTGCACTTTTTCTAATTATTCATTTTTAAATTACCTGTAAAACAAACTCCTGTGAGCCCACTAACTATTTTGGTTTTATTATTATTTTCAAAATGGACATTTACATCATGTGGCTCATGTTTATGTACTAAGATCTAATGAAGTGAAACAACTGATCTGTGCAAAAAACTAAACATTATTAACACTATTACCTTTAATTTGCAGCCTTGGAAAACAGTCCTCAGGGGTGTTTGTGACAGTCTGGAGCATGAACGTCTTGCCGCCAACATTTCCTCCAACCTATACGGCCATACAAGCCATTCGTCACTTTCCTGAAATATAACCCATAGGAGCATTTAGTGCACCTACAGCAAAAAAGACATGATGCGTTGTGCCCTTTTATCTACTCTACATAACAATTTGGGATTTGTGCTTGATTGGTGGAGCATTGTGTTATACTCTCATAGTGCAACAATTATAAGTTGCATTGGTAACATGTGCATTATATAAACTGTAAATCCTGTTCCCAAACCTCTGCCGTATACAGTACATTTAAATGGAAATAATAAATAAGTTGAAGCAGAAAAAAGTAATAAGGAAACATTCATTCATTAATTTTCCTTCGGCTTAGTCTCTACTTCAGAGGTTGCCACAGTGGAATGAACCACCAACTATTCCAGCATATGTTTTAATCAGCGGATACCCTTCCAACCGCAAACCAAGTACTGGAAAACACTCACACACACTCATTCACACACACACTCATACACAGACAATTTCAACATAGGCTCATTCTGAAAACGTAACCCTATATAAATTTCCGGAGATCGCAAATTATGTAGCCTGAAGTACATATGGCTGCATTTTGTCTTTAAAACGTACACTACGGGGTGGTATGATGTCATTCCTTTTCGTGCTTACCAGCTGTTACTAGTTTGTCCAGTGGCTCGTCGCATATGTCGGCAGACTTGAGACACAGAGAGCAGTTGACCACGATGACAGGGTTCGAGTCTTACAAAGAATGGTTCCAGAAAGCATGTAAAACAAAAGCCAAAAAATTAAAAATAAAATAAACCAGTAAACAGGGTGAGAATGTGGTAAAAACTTAAAATGTGGTAAAAATCAGGGGGCTTTTCTCTTTCTGGAATTTTTTTTGGAAACACTGTCGGTTGAGTTTTGGAAAGTGGGTTGGTTTGAGTCAGTCAGTGCTTTTGAAAACACTATCGATTGGGTTTAGAGAAGGCGGAGGGTGAGTCAGTCAATCATTCAGTCAGTCAGCGGCCTCTCGTGGATTTACACACGAAAGGCACTTGTGAGAAAAATTTGAGTTCTGAAAAAGCATAAACATCAGCCTCTGGTGGGTTCGCAAAAACAAAAACAGCAAAAAAACGTACCTGGTACGTATTTGGCGCTCTTTAGAAATGTATTTAGGGCTACACTTTCAGAATGAGCCAGGTTGTACGATTTAGTTTATTCAATTCACTTATACTACATGTCTTTGGACTGTGGGGCAGAAATGCCCACTGGCCCAGCATGGGAGTCGAACCAGAGACCTTTTGGCTTTGAGGCAACCACTGAACCACCGTGCCGCCCAAAAATAAAACACGTTCTATTCTAATTCTAAATAAAAGTCCACACATTGGATTTCAACAATCCAGTCAAATTTGATTTCTTTACACCACATGTAGCACAACGCTGTAATTATTTCCACACCAGCTAGAGGGCACTTAACTTTAAAATGTAACTATGACATTATAAACTGATTGCACAAACCTATTTGGTTGTTGTTGTTGTTGTTGTTTTTGGAGAAGGAAACATTCCATGTCACCTAATCCTACATCTACATGGCACATATTGGTTATTAATAGAAAAAAACAACAACTATGAGACACCAAATGCTACATGTTGATAAAAGTATTTATTGCTGATCATTTTTGTTTTAACAAAAAATGGAAGTGCTCATTCCTAGTGTCAGGTCAAATGTGCATACATTATGCAAAAGAAAACTTGTGTCCCAGACTGTCATAAGGGAATAATATTTTAAAGTTCTACAAGAACAATTTCTTGCACAGTTGCACTGTCAGCCAATGTTATTTTGTTTTTCCTGAAAGATGTTTTTCTTACCTGATGAATCACCAGTACTAAAGTTGCAGCTAAAATTCGTCATTAATGTTTCACTAAAAAGTCATCATGATTTGGGGCAGAATGATGGTTAGTAAATAACAGCATATTTTACTTTATTGAGTGAGTTTTTATTTATTTATTTATTTTTTTTTGCCTTTAAAAGCTCAAGAAAAAAATTACTAGTATGTCAATTTACTCACCCTTCACTTGTTCCAAACGTGTTTGACTTTATTCCTTTGAACACAAAGGATGATATTTGGAAGAAAGTTGAAAACGTGTAACCTAGTCTTTTGTCCTAATGTGGAATTTAATGGTTGCAGGATCAGCTGTCTTCAAAGTATCTGCTTCTAAACTCAACATAAAAAGAAGCTCATCAAGGATTAAAACCACCCGAGGATGAGTAAATGAGTTAATTTAATGATTTAGGTGAACTAACACTTTAAGTTTGGCTAGATCTATATGTGATAGTGAGGACCCCAAATGAAGATCTCCAGCTCGTCGTTTAATGTATTAATATACGCTATATGTCACTTCATACACGCAATATCAATCGCGCTACAATTACCGTTGTCTGTAGCACGGCAGGTTGAAACACGCCGCGCGCATCACGCATTCACCGCAATTGGCACAATACGGAAAAAGTCTGCTAAGTTTTCAATCCGAGATGGGCGCTTTGAAGGTAGACAAAACTGCAGGGAATAAAAGCGGGGGCCTTCGGCAAGCTGCACTTCTGAAGGCTGGCGCGCTTCTCCAGCTGCCTGGCTTGACAAGCGAGCTCTTCCACGGCGGCGCTGAATTATATCTGTGTCTAATTATGTCTTTTCAACTGCTCACAATGAAAGACTGTGTGCCTTCCACTCTCGTGGAGTAGGACAGCGGGTGGAAGTGCCGCCCGAAAAGAACACACTCCCGTGCTTCTGACATAGATACCTGTCTGTGTGTCAACATAGCACATTGCATGACGTCCCGGCACCCTAATGAAAGAGATCTGTGCGAGAAGCTGCCATTCTGTTGCTGCTGTTGTTGTTGTTTATTTTATATATATATATATCCCTGTTCACGGGCGCAGTGAATGGCTTTTTCCTCATGCCTGTTTTTTCAGATGTCTATTTAAATAATTATCTTTTCTTATGTGCGCCTTGATTCACTCAATAAAATTTAAATGCATTAACCATTTATCACTCTCAAGAGGTTGCAAACGTTTCCATGTTTTATTTTTCTCTGTTCAACACAATAGGAGAATTCTGGATTGCACTTGCATAGTAGTAAAAAATAAATATGAAGGTTAGCTATCGGTTTCCAACATTCTACAAAATATCTTCTTTTGTATTGATAGTAAGAAACTTATAGCCTCATCAAAATACCTTCTTTTCTGTTAAGAACAATGAAATCCATAAAGGTCTGGTACAAATCTAAGATTTCCACTCATCATAGAACACGTGCTGCTTGTGATATGACAATAAAGAAAGAATAAAATAATTTCTTTTTTTTTTGGAGTGAACTAACCCTTTTTGCCAAATAAAATGGCAAAGCTGTTGATGAGCCAGCGTTTGTGAAATGTAACAGAATTCACAACTTACTCTTTGTCGTCTTTGGAGGTGTAAAACCTCGCCTGACTGAATAAAAATGACTTATCTTCATAGTTCGGTTTTCCTCCTGACGGGAGCCAGTCGCTCGTGCACCAAACCGGTCACAAGGGGGTAGCATTGACACAGCTCTGCGAGATTTGGACTGAAGACATGCTGTGGAACAAACTGCCTTTGATGTAATTGAGGTCTCAGACCTTTTACGAGAGCATATATTGGTTTGTACGTGAAAATGTTCAAGGAACAATGGATTTCCATAAGTGGATGTAAAATTGTGTTTGGAACTCACCTCTGCATGCTAACCGCTTCTCTAAACAATAACAAAAAATGGCTGCGCGGGCAGCGGGTCTCGTAATTTCTCCGGGGCCGTGCTGAGGAAATGAAAGAGACTGAAGCATTAGGATTAAATAGGTGACTAAAAGATTCAGACACATTCGCTTATGTGTGCTGCATCCCCGTTGAGTCATCAAAATAAACATGCAGATTTCCATGAAGTCAAACTGTTTAACTGAGGAGTTTCGGGGCAAAGAAATCTGTCAGGGGTTTGCCAGAAAATATCAATTATTTTAATGTGGAAATTCCTTCACTGAAAAAGAGCAAAGATTTATCCTCGTGCCACATGGGATGAGCAAAGAGGTAAACATGTTTTTGGATGGGCATATGCTAACCTCTACTACAGATCCGAATGAAGCATTGGAAACACATGGTACAATTATTACTTCATTAATGTACTAATTAAGCTTCGCTAATCATAAATCATATAGGAAGTCACCTAATAAGCATCCGCGTCTATTTGTCTTATATCATCCAAAGCGATACTACTTTAACGCAGAACAACACTGCGGGCTCATAAATAAAGGTTACGCATTTACATATTCAGTTTATCATGAATATTGCATACACTGTACATAAAAATTCAAACACACTCTTTATGAAATATGATCCAGCAGCCAGCGAGAAATGATACACGCTGTCCGTTCGCATTACTCACTTCTCCTTATTAACTCCCTTTGTTGATGAATAAAGAATGAAAGATATTTGACCTGGTTTATTAATACAGCCGCCGACGTCATCCATATTTCTCGTTTCAACTCTGCGTAGCGTTTAAATATTAAATATTTAAGAAATTGTTTATGTATTATCGTTCTGGCTAATCGGAAATTGAAAAATTGGTCCCGTAGAGGAAGTGGGGCACGGTCACATGGTACAACAGTGGTGACCCTGTGGATGCCACCTCACCTTACCTCTGCCAGCTGTGACTTAATTATACTGTGCTGATTAACTATATTCATTATTAATCTGAGGGGTAACTATAGCCGAGGAGCGGAGGGGGGAAATGACACAGACTTGAGAGATGGCGCGTTTCTCCCCAGAGGTAAGTTGACTGACACTCGGTATAATGTAACATGAACAGATATAGTATGTCATGTACAACAGATAACATATCTTTGCACACGTGTGTTGTCGTTTTGCAGGAAAAGGGGGCTATTCTGTTTAAGCTTCTTCTCGAATGCTTTTGCAGTTCTTGCATAATGTTATTCATTTTGCTATATTAAAAAGTTACATTTTCTTTATTCATTGGGAATATTCCCAAATGTAAAAAAAATATATTTACAAATTTAATTAATTTAAAATAAATAAATATATATATATATATATATATATATATATATATATATATATATATATATATATATATATATATATATATATATATATCGTCACCTTAGAATTATAAGGTTCTGTCAGACATTTTTGTCAAAATTGAGTTACTGACATTTTCTTATTAAATGACAAGTTACTTACATTATGGGATGTTTATATATATATATATATATATATATATATATATATATATATATATATATATATATATATATATATATATATATATATATATATTAATGTGTGTGTGCGTGTGTGTGTGTGTGTGTGTGTGTGTGTGTGTATTTTTTCTAAATTTTTTTATTAAATATTTATTAAAATATTTATTTTTAATTAAATATACAAAACAAGAAATATGTAAATGATTTAATTCACAGATCTCACTTTTAAATTAATATTTCTTCAAGGAGCACAGTCCAAAAATTTGCACTCCCGAATTAATATGTTGGGGGAAATATTAAATAAAATTGCAAAAGGGAAAATCCACAGAAACATAAAGTATAGTTGAAATTTGTTAGATATTTTTATTCATTTATTTATTTATTTATTTATTTGCAATAACTTAAATTAACTTACATCTTTCTATTCCCAAAGATATTAGATGATCAAACTCTTATTTCAATGGATATAACTGTTTATTAAAACCAAATTTTGTTGACTATATTCACTGAGAAATGGATAAAAAAAAAAAAATTCAAAAGGGGTGTACTCATTTATGCTAAGCACTGTATTTCTATATCACTCTATTTTAAAACTGTAAAAGTTAAAACACACATATATATATATATATATATATATATATATATATATATATATATATATATATATATATATATATATATATATATATATTTATTTATTTATTTATTTTTTATTTTATTTTTTCATTAGTAAAGTATGTATATATATTTCATTCATTATCAGCAACTTGTAATTTAACACAATGTAAGTAACAATAAATAGCTGTTACAAAATACATCTATCCGCATGCGGAATGGTAAAAAAAAAAGCCTCTGTTTAGATAATCTCCACAGTTTAGGTGGAGGAAGAGTGTGTGATCTCCAAATGCATTCAGCAGGGGGAGAGAAAATGACCTGGGTTTGGTGGAGAGGAACTAATCTGTGCAGGTCTGACACAGGACAGCAGAGGCCTCTTACAGTTATTATGATGTGTCGCCTCACGTTAGAGGAGAACAGGCCATGATGGTCTGCCGGTGTGGGGAAATACTGGAGGTCAGGAGAGGGAATGAGGGAACCTGCAGTCTGACCAATGGGACACAGAGACGAGCTGTAATACAGGAACTGAGCTTTTTATAGCAAGATCAGGCTTGTTTATACCACAGCTGGTAGACTGTTTTTTTTTTTTTTGCTGACTTATAACAACAACAATATATTTTTACACAAAGTTTATATATATATATATATATATATATATATATATATATATATATATATATATATATATATATATATATATATATATATATATAGGAGACCGCAGGCCACAAATTAACGTGGAGTAAAATGTAACATGGAGTTTTAAGGCATTTACTCAGGATTAACCATGGCATGCTTCCAAGGTTTTCACCACAGTGTCAGTGCGAGTTCACCACGTCTTCCTGCCAATTATTAAAAAAGTTAGGCGAAATTTGGATGAGAAACACAGGAGAAACCATTTTTGCAGCATAAAAGTATTTTTTGTTATAGCCTATATTTTTTTATTTGAAAAAAATCTGTGAAGGTATGCAAGTAAAATCTTATACTGTTGTGATTACCGTCTTCTAGGCTAAAAGATGGAACCATTTTGAATCATGTAAAAAAACACAGAGTGACTGCTAGCCAGTTGAGGAAAACAGGACACAGCGGGGTTAGTTGTAACAGGGTGTTACAAATTAGCCACATACTGTTGGACACAAACTAAACTAACAAAATAATTTTAGAATTTTGAGTGAAATGTTGAGAACTTTTTTTATAAATTTTTTTTTTTATAGAATTTTATTTTTTTATTGCTAATAATGCAAATAAATGCATTGCATAATAATGCAAATAAATCCAAATTTGTTCCAATAGATAAATAAATAAGTAAACATACTGTGCTAGAATTAAAAAAATGAGTTAAGTATTGATGAAATATAGCTACTATTTAAAGTAAACTGGATTTAAATTAATTGTGTTAAATTTGACTTAAGCATGTGTACTAACCCTCTGTCTGTTATAACTTGGCACTTTTGGCAATAATGCACAGAAACCATAGGTCTTAGGATCATAGGACCATACTTCTAGTGCTCATTTGTAGCAGAGGCTTGTGTGTTGATGGTAAAAAAATCATGGTTTGTCTAACCCCATTACTTTGTTCATTATTTGGCCAAAACCAAAAAGTGACACATTGTGCCCCGCTCTCCCATATATATATATATATATATATATATATATATATATATATATATATATATATATATATATATATATATATATATATATATATGTGTGTGTGTGTGTGTGTGTGTGTGTGTGTGTGTGTTTTATTGTCAATTTTATTAGTCCCCAAAAGCTATATAAATAGCTTATGGGGGCTAATAAAATTATATATAGGGGCTAGGGGCTAATATATTATATGGGGGCTAATATATATATATATATATATATATATATATATATATATATATATATATATATATATATATATATATATATATATATATATATATATATATATATATATATATATACAGCTTATGGGGGCTAATAAAATTGACATTAAAATGGTTTAAAAGCTGAAATAAAACAAATAAGAAAAAAATATAAGATATTTTATAAAATACTTCGTATAATAATAAATAATATTTTACTAAATACTGTGCTCTGTCAACTTAATTTGGGAAATATTTATTTGTTTATTTATTTTTATTTTATTTAAAAAAATTTTAATTAATTTATACTTTTATTTGTATTGATTTGGAAAGTTATTTTTTTTACAGTGAACTTAGCAGACGTTTATTACAATCACAACATACTGTACTACATAACACAAATTTAATATTAATATAAATAAATGAATAATAATTTATGATTAACAACAACAACAATAATAATAATAATTCCACAGTTTATCTTCATTTTTATTTACATTTTTAATATAAGCTTGTTTGCATTATATATTGATATCCCCCATGAAGTGATTATGAGCCTGTTATTTTTGTTTTGTGTTTTCCTCACTCTATGCTTGCCTAGCACTTCCATCACTGTCTCCCAGCTTGTCTGTTTGCTTTGTCAAGCGGCAGCAGCGTTACAGTGGCACTGTCTAACAGACAACTCAGATAAGCTCTCATGGTCAACACCCGCAATCCATTCTTCAGACACTTGATTTAAGACACTTGATTTGAGGAACTCAGCAAAACATAAACACAGTCTCACTCTCGCCGTCCCTCACTTTCCGTGACACCCATCCATATCACTCTGCCCCGCGCATTTTGGCATACGGAGCCAAAACGTCAAAAGCGAGGACGTCACATTTTGACAGAAACAAGCCCAGACACAATACCCTGCGCAAGCACAATCATCTAATGCTGCGAGGCGCGCTTTTACGGCCTGCTTAAGTGAAGTCTCTGTGGAGGCAGGGATGAGGATGTGATCTAACAGAGAGCAGGACCAATGGCTGGGCAGCTGGGGTGAGGAAGGGCCGGTCTGAGCGCTGTCAAAGGCCGTTTGTTGACCTTTGAGTGAATGCTGCTCAGAGGAGGCCAAAATGACAGCGTGAGTGCAGATTTGAGCGAGTGGGGGGATCTAGTACAAAAAAACCAAGTTAGTCACTGAATTTGTCACTTTTATATTTTTAAAAAAATATTCTGTCATTAATTTAAAAATAAATAACAGGCCACTTAAAACGAAGTACCAGCTTCTCTGGATATTATGAAGTATAGCAAAAAAGGTACCTCCTGGGATGTGTTTGGCACTCTCCAGAAATGTATATAGGGGTACGTTATCAAGGCTCATTTTACAACTTCTCTAGAGTCAAACTGTTGAGTTTTTGATCTATTCAACTGGGTCTGGCAGGAGCTCTTAGCTTAGTATAGATCATTGAATCAGATTAAATCATTAGAATCTCACTCAAAAAATGACCAACGTTTTCCATTATTTTCCTATTGAAAGCTTGACTCTTCTGTAATTATGTTGTGTACTAAGGTTGACGGAAAATAAAAATTGTTGTTTTCTAAGCCGATATGGCTAAGAGAACTATATTATTCTTATTCTGGTGTAATAATCAAGGAACTTTGTTGCTATAACCTATGAATAAGATCTATCACATGTATTAATAACCTTTACCAATTTTTAATTCCTGGCAACTTTAATAACAAAAGCTTTCTATTCACTTTATTATGTTATACACTC